>NW_028248873.1:0-295000 GCF_964263255.1 Lissotriton vulgaris | reverse complement strand
ACCAAAAATGATTCAAAATGTCAATTGGATCGTGCCTCATGTTGAATAACCACTTTTTAAACCCTCAGAGTGACCAAAATTGCCATTTTTACAGAGTTTTGATTACTCAAAAGCTTCAATTTTTACCCCTTTGAGGCACAGAAATGACTTTAAACACACTTATTTTAGTTGACAAAGTCATAATTCACATCCAACAGTCATTTACAGTCAAAAGATTAAATGTTAAAATTTCATCCATATTGACCATTTTGGGATCGTTCGACATGTCCGGAGTCATCGTTTTTCATCCGAAAATTGATTTTTTGGACTGTACCAAAAATGATTCCAAATGTCAATTGGATCGTGCCTCATTTTGAATAACCACTTTTTAAACCCTCACAGTGACCAAAATTGCCAATTTTACAGAGATTTGCTTACACAAAAGCTTCAATTTTGACCCGTTTCAGGCACAGAAATGACTTTAAACACACTTATTTTAGTTGACAAAGTCATTATTCACATCCAACAGTCATTTAGAGTCAAAAGATTAAATGTTAAAATTTCATCCATATTGACCATTTTGGGATCGTTCGACATGTCCGGAGTCATCGTTTTTCAGCCGAAAATTGATTTTTTGGACTGTACCAAAAATTATTCAAAATGTCAATTGGATCGTGCCTCATGTTGAATAACCACTTTTTAAACCCTCACAGTGACCAAAATTGCCATTTTTACAGAGTTTTGATTACTCAAAAGCTTCAATTTTGACCCATTTCAGGCACAGAAATGACTTTAAACACACTTATTTTAGTTGACAAAGTCATAATTCACATCCAACAGTCATTTACAGTCAAAAGATTAAATGTTAAAATTTCATCCATATTGACCATTTTGGGATCGTTCGACATGTCCGGAGTCATTGTTTTTCATCCGAAAATTGATTTTTTGGACTGTACCAAAAATGATTCAAAATGTCAATTGGATCGTGCCTCATGTTGAATAACCACTTTTTAAACCCTCACAGTGACCAAAATTGCCATTTTTACAGAGTTTTGCTTACTCAAAAGCTTCAATTTTGACCCATTTCAGGCACAGAAATGACTTTAAACACACTTATTTTAGTTGACAAAGTCATAATTCACATCCAACAGTCATTTACAGTCAAAAGATTAAATGTTAAAATTTCATCCATATTGACCATTTTGGGATCGTTCGACATGTCCGGAGTCATTGTTTTTCATCCGAAAATTGATTTTTTGGACTGTACCAAAAATGATTCAAAATGTCAATTGGATCGTGCCTCATGTTGAATAACCACTTTTTAAACCCTCACAGTGACCAAAATTGCCATTTTTACAGAGTTTTGCTTACTCAAAAGCTTCAATTTTGACCCATTTCAGGCACAGAAATGACTTTAAACACACTTATTTTAGTTGACAAAGTCATAATTCACATCCAACAGTCATTTACAGTCAAAAGATTAAATGTTAAAATTTCATCCATATTGACCATTTTGGGATCGTTCGACATGTCCGGAGTCATCGTTTTTCATCCGAAAATTGATTTTTTGGACTGTACCAAAAAAGATTCAAAATGTCAATTGGATCGTGCCTCATGTTGAATAACCACTTTTTAAACCCTCACAGTGACCAAAATTGCCATTTTTACAGAGTTTTGATTACTCAAAAGCTTCAATTTTGACCCATTTCAGGCACAGAAATGACTTTAAACACACTTATTTTAGTTGACAAAGTCATAATTCACATCCAACAGTCATTTACAGTCAAAAGATTAAAGGTTAAAATTTCATCCATATTGACCATTTTGGGATCGTTCGACATGTCCGGAGTCATTGTTTTTCATCCGAAAATTGATTTTTTGAACTGTACCAAAAATGATTCAAAATGTCAATTGGATCGTGCCTCATGTTGAATAACCACTTTTTAAACCCTCACAGTGACCAAAATTGCCAATTTTACACAGTTTTGCTTACTCAAAAGCTTCAATTTTGACCCATTTCAGGCACAGAAATGACTTTAAACACACTTATTTTAGTTGACAAAGTCATAATTCACATCCAACAGTCATTTACAGTCAAAAGATTAAATGTTAAAATTTCATCCATATTGACCATTTTGGGATCGTTCGACATGTCCGGAGTCATCGTTTTTCATCCGAAAATTGATTTTTTGGACTGTACCATAAATGATTCAAAATGTCAATTGGATCATGCCTCATGTTGAATAACCACTTTTTAAACCCTCACAGTGACCAAAATTGCCATTTTTACAGAGTTTTAATTACTCAAAAGCTTCAATTTTGACCCATTTCAGGCATAGAAATGACTTTAAACACACTTATTTTAGTTGACAAAGTCATAATTCACATCCAACAGTCATTTACAGTCAAAAGATTAAATGTTAAAATTTCATCCATATTGACCATTTTGGGATCGTTCGACATGTCCGGAGTCATCGTTTTTCATCCGAAAATTGATTTTTTGGACTGTACCAAAAATGATTCCAAATGTCAATTGGATCGTGCCTCATTTTGAATAACCACTTTTTAAACCCTCACAGTGACCAAAATTGCCAATTTTACAGAGTTTTGCTTACACAAAAGCTTCAATTTTGACCCGTTTCAGGCACAGAAATGACTTTAAACACACTTATTTTAGTTGACAAAGTCATTATTCACATCCAACAGTCATTTAGAGTCAAAAGATTAAATGTTAAAATTTCATCCATATTGACCATTTTGGGATCGTTCGACATGTCCGGAGTCATCGTTTTTCATCCGAAAATTTATTTTTTGGACTGTACCAAAAATTATTCAAAATGTCAATTGGATCGTGCCTCATGTTGAATAACCACTTTTTAAACCCTCACAGTGACCAAAATTGCCATTTTTACAGAGTTTTGATTACTCAAAAGCTTCAATTTTGACCCATTTCAGGCACAGAAATGACTTTAAACACACTTATTTTAGTTGACAAAGTCATAATTCACATCCAACAGTCATTTACAGTCAAAAGATTAAATGTTAAAATTTCATCCATATTGACCATTTTGGGATCGTTCGACATGTCCGGAGTCATTGTTTTTCATCCGAAAATTGATTTTTTGGACTGTACCAAAAATGATTCAAAATGTCAATTGGATCGTGCCTCATGTTGAATAACCACTTTTTAAACCCTCACAGTGACCAAAATTGCCATTTTTACAGAGTTTTGCTTACTCAAAAGCTTCAATTTTGACCCCTTTCAGGCACAGAAATGACTTTAAACACACTTATTTTAGTTGACAAAGTCATAATTCACATCCAACAGTCATTTACAGTCAAAAGATTAAATGTTAAAATTTCATCCATATTGACCATTTTGGGATCGTTCGACATGTCCGGAGTCATTGTTTTTCATCCGAAAATTGATTTTTTGGACTTTACCAAAAATGATTCAAAATGTCAATTGGATCGTGCCTCATGTTGAATAACCACTTTTTAAACCCTCACAGTGACCAAAATTGCCATTTTTCAGAGTTTTGCTTACTCAAAAGCTTCAATTTTGACCCATTTCAGGCACAGAAATGACTTTAAACACACTTATTTTAGTTGACAAAGTCATAATTCACATCCAACAGTCATTTACAGTCAAAAGATTAAATGTTAAAATTTCATCCATATTGACCATTTTGGGATCGTTCGACATGTCCGGAGTCATCGTTTTTCATCCGAAAATTGATTTTTTGGACTGTACCAAAAATGATTCAAAATGTCAATTGGATCGTGCCTCATGTTGAATAACCACTTTTTAAACCCTCACAGTGACCAAAATTGCCATTTTTACAGAGTTTTGATTACTCAAAAGCTTCAATTTTGACCCATTTCAGGCACAGAAATGAATTTAAACACACTTATTTTAGTTGACAAAGTCATAATTCACATCCAACAGTCATTTACAGTCAAAAGATTAAATGTTAAAATTTCATCCATATTGACCATTTTGGGATCGTTCGACATGTCCGGAGTCATCGTTTTTCATCCGAAAATTGATTTTTTGGACTGTACCAAAAATGATTCCAAATGTCAATTGGATCGTGCCTCATTTTGAATAACCACTTTTTAAACCCTCACAGTGACCAAAATTGCCAATTTTACAGAGATTTGCTTACACAAAAGCTTCAATTTTGACCCGTTTCAGGCACAGAAATGACTTTAAACACACTTATTTTAGTTGACAAAGTCATTATTCACATCCAACAGTCATTTAGAGTCAAAAGATTAAATGTTAAAATTTAATCCATATTGACCATTTTGGGATCGTTCGACATGTCCGGAGTCATCGTTTTTCAGCCGAAAATTGATTTTTTGGACTGTACCAAAAATTATTCAAAATGTCAATTGGATCGTGCCTCATGTTGAATAACCACTTTTTAAACCCTCACAGTGACCAAAATTGCCATTTTTACAGAGTTTTGATTACTCAAAAGCTTCAATTTTTACCCCTTTGAGGCACAGAAATGACTTTAAACACACTTATTTTAGTTGACAAAGTCATAATTCACATCCAACAGTCATTTACAGTCAAAAGATTAAATGTTAAAATTTCATCCATATTGACCATTTTGGGATCGTTCGACATGTCCGGAGTCATCGTTTTTCATCCGAAAATTGATTTTTTGGACTGTACCAAAAATGATTCCAAATGTCAATTGGATCGTGCCTCATTTTGAATAACCACTTTTTAAACCCTCACAGTGACCAAAATTGCCAATTTTACAGAGATTTGCTTACACAAAAGCTTCAATTTTGACCCGTTTCAGGCACAGAAATGACTTTAAACACACTTATTTTAGTTGACAAAGTCATTATTCACATCCAACAGTCATTTAGAGTCAAAAGATTAAATGTTAAAATTTCATCCATATTGACCATTTTGGGATCGTTCGACATGTCCGGAGTCATCGTTTTTCAGCCGAAAATTGATTTTTTGGACTGTACCAAAAATGATTCAAAATGTCAATTGGATCGTGCCTCATGTTGAATAACCACTTTTTAAACCCTCACAGTGACCAAAATTGCCATTTTTACAGAGTTTTGCTTACTCAAAAGCTTCAATTTTGACCCATTTCAGGCACAGAAATGACTTTAAACACACTTATTTTAGTTGACAAAGTCATAATTCACATCCAACAGTCATTTACAGTCAAAAGATTAAATGTTAAAATTTCATCCATATTGACCATTTTGGGATCGTTCGACATGTCCGGAGTCATTGTTTTTCATCCGAAAATTGATTTTTTGGACTGTACCAAAAATGATTCAAAATGTCAATTGGATCGTGCCTCATGTTGAATAACCACTTTTTAAACCCTCACAGTGACCAAAATTGCCATTTTTACAGAGTTTTGCTTACTCAAAAGCTTCAATTTGGACCCATTTCAGGCACAGAAATGACTTTAAACACACTTATTTTAGTTGACAAAGTCATAATTCACATCCAACAGTCATTTACAGTCAAAAGATTAAATGTTAAAATTTCATCCATATTGACCATTTTGGGATCGTTCGACATGTCCGGAGTCATCGTTTTTCATCCGAAAATTGATTTTTTGGACTGTACCAAAAATGATTCAAAATGTCAATTGGATCGTGCCTCATGTTGAATAACCACTTTTTAAACCCTCACAGTGACCAAAATTGCCATTTTTACAGAGTTTTGATTACTCAAAAGCTTCAATTTTGACCCATTTCAGGCACAGAAATGACTTTAAACACACTTATTTTAGTTGACAAAGTCATAATTCACATCCAACAGTCATTTACAGTCAAAAGATTAAAGGTTAAAATTTCATCCATATTGACCATTTTGGGATCGTTCGACATGTCCGGAGTCATTGTTTTTCATCCGAAAATTGATTTTTTGAACTGTACCAAAAATGATTCAAAATGTCAATTGGATCGTGCCTCATGTTGAATAACCACTTTTTAAACCCTCACAGTGACCAAAATTGCCAATTTTACACAGTTTTGCTTACTCAAAAGCTTCAATTTTGACCCATTTCAGGCACAGAAATGACTTTAAACACACTTATTTTAGTTGACAAAGTCATAATTCACATCCAACAGTCATTTACAGTCAAAAGATTAAATGTTAAAATTTCATCCATATTGACCATTTTGGGATCGTTCGACATGTCCGGAGTCATCGTTTTTCATCCGAAAATTGATTTTTTGGACTGTACCATAAATGATTCAAAATGTCAATTGGATCATGCCTCATGTTGAATAACCACTTTTTAAACCCTCACAGTGACCAAAATTGCCATTTTTACAGAGTTTTGATTACTCAAAAGCTTCAATTTTGACCCATTTCAGGCACAGAAATGACTTTAAACACACTTATTTTAGTTGACAAAGTCATAATTCACATCCAACAGTCATTTACAGTCAAAAGATTAAATGTTAAAATTTCATCCATATTGACCATTTTGGGATCGTTCGACATGTCCGGAGTCATCGTTTTTCATCCGAAAATTGATTTTTTGGACTGTACCAAAAATGATTCCAAATGTCAATTGGATCGTGCCTCATTTTGAATAACCACTTTTTAAACCCTCACAGTGACCAAAATTGCCAATTTTACAGAGTTTTGCTTACACAAAAGCTTCAATTTTGACCCGTTTCAGGCACAGAAATGACTTTAAACACACTTATTTTAGTTGACAAAGTCATTATTCACATCCAACAGTCATTTAGAGTCAAAAGATTAAATGTTAAAATTTCATCCATATGGACCATTTTGGGATCGTTCGACATGTCCGGAGTCATTGTTTTTCATCCGAAAATTGATTTTTTGGACTGTACCAAAAATGATTCAAAATGTCAATTGGATCGTGCCTCATGTTGAATAACCACTTTTTAAACCCTCACAGTGACCAAAATTGCCATTTTTACAGAGTTTTGCTTACTCAAAAGCTTCAATTTTGACCCCTTTCAGGCACAGAAATGACTTTAAACACACTTATTTTAGTTGACAAAGTCATAATTCACATCCAACAGTCATTTACAGTCAAAAGATTAAATGTTAAAATTTCATCCATATTGACCATTTTGGGATCGTTCGACATGTCCGGAGTCATTGTTTTTCATCCGAAAATTGATTTTTTGGACTTTACCAAAAATGATTCAAAATGTCAATTGGATCGTGCCTCATGTTGAATAACCACTTTTTAAACCCTCACAGTGACCAAAATTGCCATTTTTCAGAGTTTTGCTTACTCAAAAGCTTCAATTTTGACCCATTTCAGGCACAGAAATGACTTTAAACACACTTATTTTAGTTGACAAAGTCATAATTCACATCCAACAGTCATTTACAGTCAAAAGATTAAATGTTAAAATTTCATCCATATTGACCATTTTGGGATCGTTCGACATGTCCGGAGTCATCGTTTTTCATCCGAAAATTGATTTTTTGGACTGTACCAAAAATGATTCAAAATGTCAATTGGATCGTGCCTCATGTTGAATAACCACTTTTTAAACCCTCACAGTGACCAAAATTGCCATTTTTACAGAGTTTTGATTACTCAAAAGCTTCAATTTTGACCCATTTCAGGCACAAAAATGACTTTAAACACACTTATTTTAGTTGACAAAGTCATAATTCACATCCAACAGTCATTTACAGTCAAAAGATTACAGGTTAAAATTTCATCCATATTGACCATTTTGGGATCGTTCGACATGTCCGGAGTCATTGTTTTTCATCCGAAAATTGATTTTTTGAACTGTACCAAAAATGATTCAAAATGTCAATTGGATCGTGCCTCATGTTGAATAACCACTTTTTAAACCCTCACAGTGACCAAAATTGCCAATTTTACACAGTTTTGCTTACTCAAAAGCTTCAATTTTGACCCATTTCAGGCACAGAAATGACTTTAAACACACTTATTTTAGTTGACAAAGTCATAATTCACATCCAACAGTCATTTACAGTCAAAAGATTAAATGTTAAAATTTCATCCATATTGACCATTTTGGGATCGTTCGACATGTCCGGAGTCATCGTTTTTCATCCGAAAATTGATTTTTTGGACTGTACCATAAATGATTCAAAATGTCAATTGGATCATGCCTCATGTTGAATAACCACTTTTTAAACCCTCACAGTGACCAAAATTGCCATTTTTACAGAGTTTTGATTACTCAAAAGCTTCAATTGTGACCCATTTCAGGCACAGAAATGACTTTAAACACACTTATTTTAGTTGACAAAGTCATAATTCACATCCAACAGTCATTTACAGTCAAAAGAATAAATGTTAAAATTTCATCAATATTGACCATTTTGGGATCGTTCGACATGTCCGGAGTCATCGTTTTTCATTCGAAAATTGATTTTTTGGACTGTACCAAAAAAGATTCAAAATGTCAATTGGATCGTGCCTCATGTTGAATACCCACTTTTTAAACCCTCAGAGTGACCAGAATTGCCATTTATACAGAGTTTTGATTACTCAAAAGCTTCAATTTTTACCCCTTTGAGGCACAGAAATGACTTTAAACACACTTATTTTAGTTGACAAAGTCATAATTCACATCCAACAGTCATTTACAGTCAAAAGATTAAATGTTAAAATTTCATCCATATTGACCATTTTGGGATCGTTCGACATGTCCGGAGTCATCGTTTTTCATCCGAAAATTGATTTTTTGGACTGTACCAAAAATGATTCCAAATGTCAATTGGATCGTGCCTCATTTTGAATAACCACTTTTTAAACCCTCACAGTGACCAAAATTGCCAATTTTACAGAGATTTGCTTACACAAAAGCTTCAATTTTGACCCGTTTCAGGCACAGAAATGACTTTAAACACACTTATTTTAGTTGACAAAGTCATTATTCACATCCAACAGTCATTTAGAGTCAAAAGATTAAATGTTAAAATTTAATCCATATTGACCATTTTGGGATCGTTCGACATGTCCGGAGTCATCGTTTTTCATCCGAAAATTGATTTTTTGGACTGTACCAAAAATTATTCAAAATGTCAATTGGATCGTGCCTCATGTTGAATAACCACTTTTTAAACCCTCACAGTGACCAAAATTGCCATTTTTACAGAGTTTTGATTATTCAAAAGCTTCAATTTTTACCCCTTTGAGGCACAGAAATGACTTTAAACACACTTATTTTAGTTGACAAAGTCATAATTCACATCCAACAGTCATTTACAGTCAAAAGATTAAATGTTAAAATTTCATCCATATTGACCATTTTGGGATCGTTCGACATGTCCGGAGTCATCGTTTTTCATCCGAAAATTGATTTTTTGGACTGTACCAAAAATGATTCCAAATGTCAATTGGATCGTGCCTCATTTTGAATAACCACTTTTTAAACCCTCACAGTGACCAAAATTGCCAATTTTACAGAGATTTGCTTACACAAAAGCTTCAAATTTGACCCGTTTCAGGCACAGAAATGACTTTAAACACACTTATTTTAGTTGACAAAGTCATTATTCACATCCAACAGTCATTTAGAGTCAAAAGATTAAATGTTAAAATTTCATCCATATTGACCATTTTGGGATCGTTCGACATGTCCGGAGTCATCGTTTTTCAGCCGAAAATTGATTTTTTGGACTGTACCAAAAATGATTCAAAATGTCAATTGGATCGTGCCTCATGTTGAATAACCACTTTTTAAACCCTCACAGTGACCAAAATTGCCATTTTTACAGAGTTTTGCTTACTCAAAAGCTTCAATTTTGACCCATTTCAGGCACAGAAATGACTTTAAACACACTTATTTTAGTTGACAAAGTCATAATTCACATCCAACAGTCATTTACAGTCAAAAGATTAAATGTTAAAATTTCATCCATATTGACCATTTTGGGATCGTTCGACATGTCCGGAGTCATTGTTTTTCATCCGAAAATTGATTTTTTGGACTGTACCAAAAATGATTCAAAATGTCAATTGGATCGTGCCTCATGTTGAATAACCACTTTTTAAACCCTCACAGTGACCAAAATTGCCATTTTTACAGAGTTTTGCTTACTCAAAAGCTTCAATTTTGACCCATTTCAGGCACAGAAATGACTTTAAACACACTTATTTTAGTTGACAAAGTCATAATTCACATCCAACAGTCATTTACAGTCAAAAGATTAAATGTTAAAATTTCATCCATATTGACCATTTTGGGATCGTTCGACATGTCCGGAGTCATCGTTTTTCATCCGAAAATTGATTTTTTGGACTGTACCAAAAATGATTCAAAATGTCAATTGGATCGTGCCTCATGTTGAATAACCACTTTTTAAACCCTCACAGTGACCAAAATTGCCATTTTTACAGAGTTTTGATTACTCAAAAGCTTCAATTTTGACCCATTTCAGGCACAGAAATGACTTTAAACACACTTATTTTAGTTGACAAAGTCATAATTCACATCCAACAGTCATTTACAGTCAAAAGATTAAAGGTTAAAATTTCATCCATATTGACCATTTTGGGATCGTTCGACATGTCCGGAGTCATTGTTTTTCATCCGAAAATTGATTTTTTGAACTGTACCAAAAATGATTCAAAATGTCAATTGGATCGTGCCTCATGTTGAATAACCACTTTTTAAACCCTCACAGTGACCAAAATTGCCAATTTTACACAGTTTTGCTTACTCAAAAGCTTCAATTTTGACCCATTTCAGGCACAGAAATGACTTTAAACACACTTATTTTAGTTGACAAAGTCATAATTCACATCCAACAGTCATTTACAGTCAAAAGATTAAATGTTAAAATTTCATCCATATTGACCATTTTGGGATCGTTCGACATGTCCGGAGTCATCGTTTTTCATCCGAAAATTGATTTTTTGGACTGTACCATAAATGATTCAAAATGTCAATTGGATCATGCCTCATGTTGAATAACCACTTTTTAAACCCTCACAGTGACCAAAATTGCCATTTTTACAGAGTTTTGATTACTCAAAAGCTTCAATTTTGACCCATTTCAGGCACAGAAATGACTTTAAACACACTTATTTTAGTTGACAAAGTCATAATTCACATCCAACAGTCATTTACAGTCAAAAGATTAAATGTTAAAATTTCATCCATATTGACCATTTTGGGATCGTTCGACATGTCCGGAGTCATCGTTTTTCATCCGAAAATTGATTTTTTGGACTGTACCAAAAATGATTCAAAATGTCAATTGGATCGTGCCTCATGTTGAATAACCACTTTTTAAACCCTCACAGTGACCAAAATTGCCATTTTTACAGAGTTTTGCTTACTCAAAAGCTTCAATTTTGACCCATTTCAGGCACAGAAATGACTTTAAACACACTTATTTTAGTTGACAAAGTCATAATTCACATCCAACAGTCATTTACAGTCAAAAGATTAAATGTTAAAATTTCATCCATATTGACCATTTTGGGATCGTTCGACATGTCCGGAGTCATCGTTTTTCATCCGAAAATTGATTTTTTGGACTGTACCAAAAATGATTCAAAATGTCAATTGGATCGTGCCTCATGTTGAATAACCACTTTTTAAACCCTCACAGTGACCAAAATTGCCATTTTTACAGAGTTTTGATTACTCAAAAGCTTCAATTTTGACCCATTTCAGGCACAGAAATGACTTTAAACACACTTATTTTAGTTGACAAAGTCATAATTCACATCCAACAGTCATTTACAGTCAAAAGATTACAGGTTAAAATTTCATCCATATTGACCATTTTGGGATCGTTCGACATGTCCGGAGTCATTGTTTTTCATCCGAAAATTGATTTTTTGAACTGTACCAAAAATGATTCAAAATGTCAATTGGATCGTGCCTCATGTTGAATAACCACTTTTTAAACCCTCACAGTGACCAAAATTGCCAATTTTACAAAGTTTTGCTTACTCAAAAGCTTCAATTTTGACCCATTTCAGGCACAGAAATGACTTTAAACACACTTATTTTAGTTGACAAAGTCATAATTCACATCCAACAGTCATTTACAGTCAAAAGATTAAATGTTAAAATTTCATCCATATTGACCATTTTGGGATCGTTCGACATGTCCGGAGTCATCGTTTTTCATCCGAAAATTGATTTTTTGGACTGTACCATAAATGATTCAAAATGTCAATTGGATCATGCCTCATGTTGAATAACCACTTTTTAAACCCTCACAGTGACCAAAATTGCCATTTTTACAGAGTTTTGATTACTCAAAAGCTTCAATTGTGACCCATTTCAGGCACAGAAATGACTTTAAACACACTTATTTTAGTTGACAAAGTCATAATTCACATCCAACAGTCATTTACAGTCAAAAGAATAAATGTTAAAATTTCATCCATATTGACCATTTTGGGATCGTTCGACATGTCCGGAGTCATCGTTTTTCATTCGAAAATTGATTTTTTGGACTGTACCAAAAAAGATTCAAAATGTCAATTGGATCGTGCCTCATGTTGAATAACCACTTTTTAAACCCTCAGAGTGACCAGAATTGCCATTTATACAGAGTTTTGATTACTCAAAAGCTTCAATTTTTACCCCTTTGAGGCACAGAAATGACTTTAAACACACTTATTTTAGTTGACAAAGTCATAATTCACATCCAACAGTCATTTACAGTCAAAAGATTAAATGTTAAAATTTCATCCATATTGACCATTTTGGGATCGTTCGACATGTCCGGAGTCATCGTTTTTCATCCGAAAATTGATTTTTTGGACTGTACCAAAAATGATTCCAAATGTCAATTGGATCGTGCCTCATTTTGAATAACCACTTTTTAAACCCTCACAGTGACCAAAATTGCCAATTTTACAGAGATTTGCTTACACAAAAGCTTCAATTTTGACCCGTTTCAGGCACAGAAATGACTTTAAACACACTTATTTTAGTTGACAAAGTCATTATTCACATCCAACAGTCATTTAGAGTCAAAAGATTAAATGTTAAAATTTAATCCATATTGACCATTTTGGGATCGTTCGACATGTCCGGAGTCATCGTTTTTCATCCGAAAATTGATTTTTTGGACTGTACCAAAAATTATTCAAAATGTCAATTGGATCGTGCCTCATGTTGAATAACCACTTTTTAAACCCTCACAGTGACCAAAATTGCCATTTTTACAGAGTTTTGATTACTCAAAAGCTTCAATTTTTACCCCTTTGAGGCACAGAAATGACTTTAAACACACTTATTTTAGTTGACAAAGTCATAATTCACATCCAACAGTCATTTACAGTCAAAAGATTAAATGTTAAAATTTCATCCATATTGACCATTTTGGGATCGTTCGACATGTCCGGAGTCATCGTTTTTCATCCGAAAATTGATTTTTTGGACTGTACCAAAAATGATTCCAAATGTCAATTGGATCGTGCCTCATTTTGAATAACCACTTTTTAAACCCTCACAGTGACCAAAATTGCCAATTTTACAGAGATTTGCTTACACAAAAGCTTCAATTTTGACCCGTTTCAGGCACAGAAATGACTTTAAACACACTTATTTTAGTTGACAAAGTCATTATTCACATCCAACAGTCATTTAGAGTCAAAAGATTAAATGTTAAAATTTCATCCATATTGACCATTTTGGGATCGTTCGACATGTCCGGAGTCATCGTTTTTCAGCCGAAAATTGATTTTTTGGACTGTACCAAAAATGATTCAAAATGTCAATTGGATCGTGCCTCATGTTGAATAACCACTTTTTAAACCCTCACAGTGACCAAAATTGCCATTTTTACAGAGTTTTGCTTACTCAAAAGCTTCAATTTTGACCCATTTCAGGCACAGAAATGACTTTAAACACACTTATTTTAGTTGACAAAGTCATAATTCACATCCAACAGTCATTTACAGTCAAAAGATTAAATGTTAAAATTTCATCCATATTGACCATTTTGGGATCGTTCGACATGTCCGGAGTCATTGTTTTTCATCCGAAAATTGATTTTTTGGACTGTACCAAAAATGATTCAAAATGTCAATTGGATCGTGCCTCATGTTGAATAACCACTTTTTAAACCCTCACAGTGACCAAAATTGCCATTTTTACAGAGTTTTGCTTACTCAAAAGCTTCAATTTTGACCCATTTCAGGCACAGAAATGACTTTAAACACACTTATTTTAGTTGACAAAGTCATAATTCACATCCAACAGTCATTTACAGTCAAAAGATTAAATGTTAAAATTTCATCCATATTGACCATTTTGGGATCGTTCGACATGTCCGGAGTCATCGTTTTTCATCCGAAAATTGATTTTTTGGACTGTACCAAAAATGATTCAAAATGTCAATTGGATCGTGCCTCATGTTGAATAACCACTTTTTAAACCCTCACAGTGACCAAAATTGCCATTTTTACAGAGTTTTGATTACTCAAAAGCTTCAATTTTGACCCATTTCAGGCACAGAAATGACTTTAAACACACTTATTTTAGTTGACAAAGTCATAATTCACATCCAACAGTCATTTACAGTCAAAAGATTAAAGGTTAAAATTTCATCCATATTGACCATTTTGGGATCGTTCGACATGTCCGGAGTCATTGTTTTTCATCCGAAAATTGATTTTTTGAACTGTACCAAAAATGATTCAAAATGTCAATTGGATCGTGCCTCATGTTGAATAACCACTTTTTAAACCCTCACAGTGACCAAAATTGCCAATTTTACACAGTTTTGCTTACTCAAAAGCTTCAATTTTGACCCATTTCAGGCACAGAAATGACTTTAAACACACTTATTTTAGTTGACAAAGTCATAATTCACATCCAACAGTCATTTACAGTCAAAAGATTAAATGTTAAAATTTCATCCATATTGACCATTTTGGGATCGTTCGACATGTCCGGAGTCATCGTTTTTCATCCGAAAATTGATTTTTTGGACTGTACCATAAATGATTCAAAATGTCAATTGGATCATGCCTCATGTTGAATAACCACTTTTTAAACCCTCACAGTGACCAAAATTGCCATTTTTACAGAGTTTTGATTACTCAAAAGCTTCAATTTTGACCCATTTCAGGCACAGAAATGACTTTAAACACACTTATTTTAGTTGACAAAGTCATAATTCACATCCAACAGTCATTTACAGTCAAAAGATTAAATGTTAAAATTTCATCCATATTGACCATTTTGGGATCGTTCGACATGTCCGGAGTCATCGTTTTTCATCCGAAAATTGATTTTTTGGACTGTACCAAAAATGATTCAAAATGTCAATTGGATCGTGCCTCATGTTGAATAACCACTTTTTAAACCCTCACAGTGACCAAAATTGCCATTTTTACAGAGTTTTGCTTACTCAAAAGCTTCAATTTTGACCCATTTCAGGCACAGAAATGACTTTAAACACACTTATTTTAGTTGACAAAGTCATAATTCACATCCAACAGTCATTTACAGTCAAAAGATTAAATGTTAAAATTTCATCCATATTGACCATTTTGGGATCGTTCGACATGTCCGGAGTCATCGTTTTTCATCCCAAAATTGATTTTTTGGACTGTACCAAAAATGATTCAAAATGTCAATTGGATCGTGCCTCATGTTGAATAACCACTTTTTAAACCCTCACAGTGACCAAAATTGCCATTTTTACAGAGTTTTGATTACTCAAAAGCTTCAATTTTGACCCATTTCAGGCACAGAAATGACTTTAAACACACTTATTTTAGTTGACAAAGTCATAATTCACATCCAACAGTCATTTACAGTCAAAAGATTACAGGTTAAAATTTCATCCATATTGACCATTTTGGGATCGTTCGACATGTCCGGAGTCATTGTTTTTCATCCGAAAATTGATTTTTTGAACTGTACCAAAAATGATTCAAAATGTCAATTGGATCGTGCCTCATGTTGAATAACCACTTTTTAAACCCTCACAGTGACCAAAATTGCCAATTTTACACAGTTTTGCTTACTCAAAAGCTTCAATTTTGACCCATTTCAGGCACAGAAATGACTTTAAACACACTTATTTTAGTTGACAAAGTCATAATTCACATCCAACAGTCATTTACAGTCAAAAGATTAAATGTTAAAATTTCATCCATATTGACCATTTTGGGATCGTTCGACATGTCCGGAGTCATCGTTTTTCATCCGAAAATTGATTTTTTGGACTGTACCATAAATGATTCAAAATGTCAATTGGATCATGCCTCATGTTGAATAACCACTTTTTAAACCCTCACAGTGACCAAAATTGCCATTTTTACAGAGTTTTGATTACTCAAAAGCTTCAATTGTGACCCATTTCAGGCACAGAAATGACTTTAAACACACTTATTTTAGTTGACAAAGTCATAATTCACATCCAACAGTCATTTACAGTCAAAAGAATAAATGTTAAAATTTCATCCATATTGACCATTTTGGGATCGTTCGACATGTCCGGAGTCATCGTTTTTCATTCGAAAATTGATTTTTTGGACTGTACCAAAAAAGATTCAAAATGTCAATTGGATCGTGCCTCATGTTGAATAACCACTTTTTAAACCCTCAGAGTGACCAGAATTGCCATTTATACAGAGTTTTGATTACTCAAAAGCTTCAATTTTTACCCCTTTGAGGCACAGAAATGACTTTAAACACACTTATTTTAGTTGACAAAGTCATAATTCACATCCAACAGTCATTTACAGTCAAAAGATTAAATGTTAAAATTTCATCCATATTGACCATTTTGGGATTGTTCGACATGTCCGGAGTCATCGTTTTTCATCCGAAAATTGATTTTTTGGACTGTACCAAAAATGATTCCAAATGTCAATTGGATCGTGCCTCATTTTGAATAACCACTTTTTAAACCCTCACAGTGACCAAAATTGCCAATTTTACAGAGATTTGCTTACACAAAAGCTTCAATTTTGACCCGTTTCAGGCACAGAAATGACTTTAAACACACTTATTTTAGTTGACAAAGTCATTATTCACATCCAACAGTCATTTAGAGTCAAAAGATTAAATGTTAAAATTTAATCCATATTGACCATTTTGGGATCGTTCGACATGTCCGGAGTCATCGTTTTTCATCCGAAAATTGATTTTTTGGACTGTACCAAAAATTATTCAAAATGTCAATTGGATCGTGCCTCATGTTGAATAACCACTTTTTAAACCCTCACAGTGACCAAAATTGCCATTTTTACAAAGTTTTGATTACTCAAAAGCTTCAATTTTTACCCCTTTGAGGCACAGAAATGACTTTAAACACACTTATTTTAGTTGACAAAGTCATAATTCACATCCAACAGTCATTTACAGTCAAAAGATTAAATGTTAAAATTTCATCCATATTGACCATTTTGGGATCGTTCGACATGTCCGGAGTCATCGTTTTTCATCCGAAAATTGATTTTTTGGACTGTACCAAAAATGATTCCAAATGTCAATTGGATCGTGCCTCATTTTGAATAACCACTTTTTAAACCCTCACAGTGACCAAAATTGCCAATTTTACAGAGATTTGCTTACACAAAAGCTTCAATTTTGACCCGTTTCAGGCACAGAAATGACTTTAAACACACTTATTTTAGTTGACAAAGTCATTATTCACATCCAACAGTCATTTAGAGTCAAAAGATTAAATGTTAAAATTTCATCCATATTGACCATTTTGGGATCGTTCGACATGTCCGGAGTCATCGTTTTTCAGCCGAAAATTGATTTTTTGGACTGTACCAAAAATGATTCAAAATGTCAATTGGATCGTGCCTCATGTTGAATAACCACTTTTTAAACCCTCACAGTGACCAAAATTGCCATTTTTACAGAGTTTTGCTTACTCAAAAGCTTCAATTTTGACCCATTTCAGGCACAGAAATGACTTTAAACACACTTATTTTAGTTGACAAAGTCATAATTCACATCCAACAGTCATTTACAGTCAAAAGATTAAATGTTAAAATTTCATCCATATTGACCATTTTGGGATCGTTCGACATGTCCGGAGTCATTGTTTTTCATCCGAAAATTGATTTTTTGGACTGTACCAAAAATGATTCAAAATGTCAATTGGATCGTGCCTCATGTTGAATAACCACTTTTTAAACCCTCACAGTGACCAAAATTGCCATTTTTACAGAGTTTTGCTTACTCAAAAGCTTCAATTTTGACCCATTTCAGGCACAGAAATGACTTTAAACACACTTATTTTAGTTGACAAAGTCATAATTCACATCCAACAGTCATTTACAGTCAAAAGATTAAATGTTAAAATTTCATCCATATTGACCATTTTGGGATCGTTCGACATGTCCGGAGTCATCGTTTTTCATCCGAAAATTGATTTTTTGGACTGTACCAAAAATGATTCAAAATGTCAATTGGATCGTGCCTCATGTTGAATAACCACTTTTTAAACCCTCACAGTGACCAAAATTGCCATTTTTACAGAGTTTTGATTACTCAAAAGCTTCAATTTTGACCCATTTCAGGCACAGAAATGACTTTAAACACACTTATTTTAGTTGACAAAGTCATAATTCACATCCAACAGTCATTTACAGTCAAAAGATTAAAGGTTAAAATTTCATCCATATTGACCATTTTGGGATCGTTCGACATGTCCGGAGTCATTGTTTTTCATCCGAAAATTGATTTTTTGAACTGTACCAAAAATGATTCAAAATGTCAATTGGATCGTGCCTCATGTTGAATAACCACTTTTTAAACCCTCACAGTGACCAAAATTGCCAATTTTACACAGTTTTGCTTACTCAAAAGCTTCAATTTTGACCCATTTCAGGCACAGAAATGACTTTAAACACACTTATTTTAGTTGACAAAGTCATAATTCACATCCAACAGTCATTTACAGTCAAAAGATTAAATGTTAAAATTTCATCCATATTGACCATTTTGGGATCGTTCGACATGTCCGGAGTCATCGTTTTTCATCCGAAAATTGATTTTTTGGACTGTACCATAAATGATTCAAAATGTCAATTGGATCATGCCTCATGTTGAATAACCACTTTTTAAACCCTCACAGTGACCAAAATTGCCATTTTTACAGAGTTTTGATTACTCAAAAGCTTCAATTTTGACCCATTTCAGGCACAGAAATGACTTTAAACACACTTATTTTAGTTGACAAAGTCATAATTCACATCCAACAGTCATTTACAGTCAAAAGATTAAATGTTAAAATTTCATCCATATTGACCATTTTGGGATCGTTCGACATGTCCGGAGTCATCGTTTTTCATCCGAAAATTGATTTTTTGGACTGTACCAAAAATGATTCCAAATGTCAATTGGATCGTGCCTCATTTTGAATAACCACTTTTTAAACCCTCACAGTGACCAAAATTGCCAATTTTACAGAGTTTTGCTTACACAAAAGCTTCAATTTTGACCCGTTTCAGGCACAGAAATGACTTTAAACACACTTATTTTAGTTGACAAAGTCATTATTCACATCCAACAGTCATTTAGAGTCAAAAGATTAAATGTTAAAATTTCATCCATATGGACCATTTTGGGATCGTTCAACATGTCCGGAGTCATCGTTTTTCATCCGAAAATTTATTTTTTGGACTGTACCAAAAATTATTCAAAATGTCAATTGGATCGTGCCTCATGTTGAATAACCACTTTTTAAACCCTCACAGTGACCAAAATTGCCATTTTTACAGAGTTTTGATTACTCAAAAGCTTCAATTTTGACCCATTTCAGGCACAGAAATGACTTTAAACACACTTATTTTAGTTGACAAAGTCATAATTCACATCCAACAGTCATTTACAGTCAAAAGATTAAATGTTAAAATTTCATCCATATTGACCATTTTGGGATCGTTCGACATGTCCGGAGTCATTGTTTTTCATCCGAAAATTGATTTTTTGGACTGTACCAAAAATGATTCAAAATGTCAATTGGATCGTGCCTCATGTTGAATAACCACTTTTTAAACCCTCACAGTGACCAAAATTGCCATTTTTACAGAGTTTTGCTTACTCAAAAGCTTCAATTTTGACCCCTTTCAGGCACAGAAATGACTTTAAACACACTTATTTTAGTTGACAAAGTCATAATTCACATCCAACAGTCATTTACAGTCAAAAGATTAAATGTTAAAATTTCATCCATATTGACCATTTTGGGATCGTTCGACATGTCCGGAGTCATTGTTTTTCATCCGAAAATTGATTTTTTGGACTTTACCAAAAATGATTCAAAATGTCAATTGGATCGTGCCTCATGTTGAATAACCACTTTTTAAACCCTCACAGTGACCAAAATTGCCATTTTTCAGAGTTTTGCTTACTCAAAAGCTTCAATTTTGACCCATTTCAGGCACAGAAATGACTTTAAACACACTTATTTTAGTTGACAAAGTCATAATTCACATCCAACAGTCATTTACAGTCAAAAGATTAAATGTTAAAATTTCATCCATATTGACCATTTTGGGATCGTTCGACATGTCCGGAGTCATCGTTTTTCATCCGAAAATTGATTTTTTGGACTGTACCAAAAATGATTCAAAATGTCAATTGGATCGTGCCTCATGTTGAATAACCACTTTTTAAACCCTCACAGTGACCAAAATTGCCATTTTTACAGAGTTTTGATTACTCAAAAGCTTCAATTTTGACCCATTTCAGGCACAGAAATGACTTTAAACACACTTATTTTAGTTGACAAAGTCATAATTCACATCCAACAGTCATTTACAGTCAAAAGATTACAGGTTAAAATTTCATCCATATTGACCATTTTGGGATCGTTCGACATGTCCGGAGTCATTGTTTTTCATCCGAAAATTGATTTTTTGAACTGTACCAAAAATTATTCAAAATGTCAATTGGATCGTGCCTCATGTTGAATAACCACTTTTTAAACCCTCACAGTGACCAAAATTGCCAATTTTACACAGTTTTGCTTACTCAAAAGCTTCAATTTTGACCCATTTCAGGCACAGAAATGACTTTAAACACACTTATTTTAGTTGACAAAGTCATAATTCACATCCAACAGTCATTTACAGTCAAAAGATTAAATGTTAAAATTTCATCCATATTGACCATTTTGGGATCGTTCGACATGTCCGGAGTCATCGTTTTTCATCCGAAAATTGATTTTTTGGACTGTACCATAAATGATTCAAAATGTCAATTGGATCATGCCTCATGTTGAATAACCACTTTTTAAACCCTCACAGTGACCAAAATTGCCATTTTTACAGAGTTTTGATTACTCAAAAGCTTCAATTGTGACCCATTTCAGGCACAGAAATGACTTTAAACACACTTATTTTAGTTGACAAAGTCATAATTCACATCCAACAGTCATTTACAGTCAAAAGAATAAATGTTAAAATTTCATCCATATTGACCATTTTGGGATCGTTCGACATGTCCGGAGTCATCGTTTTTCATTCGAAAATTGATTTTTTGGACTGTACCAAAAAAGATTCAAAATGTCAATTGGATCGTGCCTCATGTTGAATAACCACTTTTTAAACCCTCAGAGTGACCAGAATTGCCATTTATACAGAGTTTTGATTACTCAAAAGCTTCAATTTTTACCCCTTTGAGGCACAGAAATGACTTTAAACACACTTATTTTAGTTGACAAAGTCATAATTCACATCCAACAGTCATTTACAGTCAAAAGATTAAATGTTAAAATTTCATCCATATTGACCATTTTGGGATCGTTCGACATGTCCGGAGTCATTGTTTTTCATCCGAAAATTGATTTTTTGGACTGTACCAAAAATGATTCAAAATGTCAATTGGATCGTGCCTCATGTTGAATAACCACTTTTTAAACCCTCACAGTGACCAAAATTGCCATTTTTACAGAGTTTTGCTTACTCAAAAGCTTCAATTTTGACCCCTTTCAGGCACAGAAATGACTTTAAACACACTTATTTTAGTTGACAAAGTCATAATTCACATCCAACAGTCATTTACAGTCAAAAGATTAAATGTTAAAATTTCATCCATATTGACCATTTTGGGATCGTTCGACATGTCCGGAGTCATTGTTTTTCATCCGAAAATTGATTTTTTGGACTGTACCAAAAATGATTCAAAATGTCAATTGGATCGTGCCTCATGTTGAATAACCACTTTTTAAACCCTCACAGTGACCAAAATTGCCATTTTTCAGAGTTTTCCTTACTCAAAAGCTTCAATTTTGACCCATTTCAGGCACAGAAATGACTTTAAACACACTTATTTTAGTTGACAAAGTCATAATTCACATCCAACAGTCATTTACAGTCAAAAGATTAAATGTTAAAATTTCATCCATATTGACCATTTTGGGATCGTTCGACATGTCCGGAGTCATCGTTTTTCATCCGAAAATTGATTTTTTGGACTGTACCAAAAATGATTCAAAATGTCAATTGGATCGTGCCTCATGTTGAATAACCACTTTTTAAACCCTCACAGTGACCAAAATTGCCATTTTTACAGAGTTTTGATTACTCAAAAGCTTCAATTTTGACCCATTTCAGGCACAGAAATGACTTTAAACACACTTATTTTAGTTGACAAAGTCATAATTCACATCCAACAGTCATTTACAGTCAAAAGATTAAAGGTTAAAATTTCATCCATATTGACCATTTTGGGATCGTTCGACATGTCCGGAGTCATTGTTTTTCATCCGAAAATTGATTTTTTGAACTGTACCAAAAATGATTCAAAATGTCAATTGGATCGTGCCTCATGTTGAATAACCACTTTTTAAACCCTCACAGTGACCAAAATTGCCAATTTTACACAGTTTTGCTTACTCAAAAGCTTCAATTTTGACCCATTTCAGGCACAGAAATGACTTTAAACACACTTATTTTAGTTGACAAAGCCATAATTCACATCCAACAGTCATTTAGAGTCAAAAGATTAAATGTTAAAATTTCATCCATATTGACCATTTTGGGATCGTTCGACATGTCCGGAGTCATCGTTTTTCATCCGAAAATTGATTTTTTGGACTGTACCAAAAATGATTCAAAATGTCAATTGGATCGTGCCTCATGTTGAATAACCACTTTTTAAACCCTCAGAGTGACCAAAATTGCCATTTTTACAGAGTTTTGATTACTCAAAAGCTTCAATTTTTACCCCTTTGAGGCACAGAAATGACTTTAAACACTCTTATTTTAGTTGACAAAGTCATAATTCACATCCAACAGTCATTTACAGTCAAAAGATTAAATGTTAAAATTTCATCCACATTGACCATTTTGGGATCGTTCGACATGTCTGGAGTCATCGTTTTTCATCCGAAAATTGATTTTTTGGACTGTACCAAAAATGATTCAAAATGTCAATTGGATCATGCCTCATGTTGAATAACCACTTTTTAAACCCTCACAGTGACCAAAATTGCCATTTTTACAGAGTTTTGATTACTCAAAAGCTTCAATTTTTACCCCTTTGAGGCACAGAAATGACTTTAAACACACTTATTTTAGTTGACAAAGTCATAATTCACATCCAACAGTCATTTACAGTCAAAAGATTAAATGTTAAAATTTCATCCATATTGACCATTTTGGGATCGTTCAACATGTCCGGAGTCATCGTTTTTCATCCGAAAATTGATTTTTTGAACTGTACCAAAAATGATTCAAAATGTCAATTGGATCGTGCCTCATGTTGAATAACCACTTTTTAAACCCTCACAGTGACCAAAATTGCCAATTTTACACAGTTTTGCTTACTCAAAAGCTTCAATTTTGACCCATTTCAGGCACAGAAATGACTTTAAACACACTTATTTTAGTTGACAAAGCCATAATTCACATCCAACAGTCATTTAGAGTCAAAAGATTAAATGTTAACATTTTATCATTATAGACCATTTTGGGAACGTTCGACAGGTCCGGAGTCATCGTTTTTCGTCTGAAAATTGATTTTTTGGACTGTACCCAAAATGATTCAAAATGTCAATTGGATCGTGCCTCATGTTGAATAACCACATTTTAAACCCTCAGAGTGACCAAAATTGCCATTTTTACAGAGTTTTGATTACTCAAAAGCTTCAATTTTTACCCATTTCAGGCACAGAAATGACTTTAAACACACTTATTTTAGTTGACAAAGTCATAATTCACATCCAACAGTCATTTACAGTCAAAAGATTAAATGTTAAAATTTCATCCATATTGACCATTTTGGGATCGTTCGACATGTCCGGAGTCATCGTTTTTCATCCGAAAATTGATTTTTTGGACTGTACCAAAAATGATTCAAAATGTCAATTGGATCGTGCCTCATGTTGAATAACCACTTTTTAAACCCTCACAGTGACCAAAATTGCCATTTTTACAGAGTTTTGATTACTCAAAAGCTTCAATTTTTACCCCTTTGAGGCACAGAAATGACTTTAAATTTACAGTCAAAAGATTAAATGTTAAAATTTCATCCATATTGACCATTTTGGGATCGTTCGACATGTCCGGAGTCATCGTTTTTCATCCGAAAATTGATTTTTTGGACTGTACCAAAAATGATTCAAAATGTCAATTGGATCGTGCCTCATGTTGAATAACCACTTTTTAAACCCTCACAGTGACCAAAATTGCCATTTTTACAGAGTTTTGATTACTCAAAAGCTTCAATTTTGACCCATTTCAGGCACAGAAATGACTTTAAACACACTTATTTTAGTTGACAAAGTCATAATTCACATCCAACAGTCATTTACAGTCAAAAGATTAAATGTTAAAATTTCATCCATATTGACCATTTTGGGATCGTTCGACATGTCCGGAGTCATCGTTTTTCATCCGAAAATTGATTTTTTGGACTGTACCAAAAATGATTCCAAATGTCAATTGGATCGTGCCTCATTTTGAATAACCACTTTTTAAACCCTCACAGTGACCAAAATTGCCAATTTTACAGAGTTTTGCTTACACAAAAGCTTCAATTTTGACCCGTTTCAGGCACAGAAATGACTTTAAACACACTTATTTTAGTTGACAAAGTCATTATTCACATCCAACAGTCATTTAGAGTCAAAAGATTAAATGTTAAAATTTCATCCATATTGACCATTTTGGGATCGTTCGACATGTCCGGAGTCATCGTTTTTCATCCGAAAATTGATTTTTTGGACTGTACCAAAAATTATTCAAAATGTCAATTGGATCGTGCCTCATGTTGAATAACCACTTTTTAAACCCTCACAGTGACCAAAATTGCCATTTTTACAGAGTTTTGATTACTCAAAAGCTTCAATTTTGACCCATTTCAGGCACAGAAATGACTTTAAACACACTTATTTTAGTTGACAAAGTCATAATTCACATCCAACAGTCATTTACAGTCAAAAGATTAAATGTTAAAATTTCATCCATATTGACCATTTTGGGATCGTTCGACATGTCCGGAGTCATTGTTTTTCATCCGAAAATTGATTTTTTGGACTGTACCAAAAATGATTCAAAATGTCAATTGGATCGTGCCTCATGTTGAATAACCACTTTTTAAACCCTCACAGTGACCAAAATTGCCATTTTTACAGAGTTTTGCTTACTCAAAAGCTTCAATTTTGACCCCTTTCAGGCACAGAAATGACTTTAAACACACTTATTTTAGTTGACAAAGTCATAATTCACATCCAACAGTCATTTACAGTCAAAAGATTAAATGTTAAAATTTCATCCATATTGACCATTTTGGGATCGTTCGACATGTCCGGAGTCATTGTTTTTCATCCGAAAATTGATTTTTTGGACTGTACCAAAAATGATTCAAAATGTCAATTGGATCGTGCCTCATGTTGAATAACCACTTTTTAAACCCTCACAGTGACCAAAATTGCCATTTTTACAGAGTTTTGCTTACTCAAAAGCTTCAATTTTGACCCCTTTCAGGCACAGAAATGACTTTAAACACACTTATTTTAGTTGACAAAGTCATAATTCACATCCAACAGTCATTTACAGTCAAAAGATTAAATGTTAAAATTTCATCCATATTGACCATTTTGGGATCGTTCGACATGTCCGGAGTCATTGTTTTTCATCCGAAAATTGATTTTTTGGACTGTACCAAAAATGATTCAAAATGTCAATTGGATCGTGCCTCATGTTGAATAACCACTTTTTAAACCCTCACAGTGACCAAAATTGCCATTTTTCAGAGTTTTCCTTACTCAAAAGCTTCAATTTTGACCCATTTCAGGCACAGAAATGACTTTAAACACACTTATTTTAGTTGACAAAGTCATTATTCACATCCAACAGTCATTTAGAGTCAAAAGATTAAATGTTAAAATTTCATCCATATTGACCATTTTGGGATCGTTCGACATGTCCGGAGTCATCGTTTTTCATCCGAAAATTGATTTTTTGGACTGTACCAAAAATGATTCCAAATGTCAATTGGATCGTGCCTCATTTTGAATAACCACTTTTTAAACCCTCACAGTGACCAAAATTGCCAATTTTACAGAGATTTGCTTACACAAAAGCTTCAATTTTGACCCGTTTCAGGCACAGAAATGACTTTAAACACACTTATTTTAGTTGACAAAGTCATTATTCACATCCAACAGTCATTTAGAGTCAAAAGATTAAATGTTAAAATTTCATCCATATTGACCATTTTGGGATCGTTCGACATGTCCGGAGTCATCGTTTTTCAGCCGAAAATTGATTTTTTGGACTGTACCAAAAATGATTCAAAATGTCAATTGGATCGTGCCTCATGTTGAATAACCACTTTTTAAACCCTCACAGTGACCAAAATTGCCATTTTTACAGAGTTTTGCTTACTCAAAAGCTTCAATTTTGACCCATTTCAGGCACAGAAATGACTTTAAACACACTTATTTTAGTTGACAAAGTCATAATTCACATCCAACAGTCATTTACAGTCAAAAGATTAAATGTTAAAATTTCATCCATATTGACCATTTTGGGATCGTTCGACATGTCCGGAGTCATCGTTTTTCATCCGAAAATTGATTTTTTGGACTGTACCAAAAATGATTCAAAATGTCAATTGGATCGTGCCTCATGTTGAATAACCACTTTTTAAACCCTCACAGTGACCAAAATTGCCATTTTTACAGAGTTTTGATTACTCAAAAGCTTCAATTTTGACCCATTTCAGGCACAGAAATGACTTTAAACACACTTATTTTAGTTGACAAAGTCATAATTCACATCCAACAGTCATTTACAGTCAAAAGATTACAGGTTAAAATTTCATCCATATTGACCATTTTGGGATCGTTCGACATGTCCGGAGTCATTGTTTTTCATCCGAAAATTGATTTTTTGAACTGTACCAAAAATGATTCAAAATGTCAATTGGATCGTGCCTCATGTTGAATAACCACTTTTTAAACCCTCACAGTGACCAAAATTGCCAATTTTACACAGTTTTGCTTACTCAAAAGCTTCAATTTTGACCCATTTCAGGCACAGAAATGACTTTAAACACACTTATTTTAGTTGACAAAGTCATAATTCACATCCAACAGTCATTTAGAGTCAAAAGATTAAATGTTAAAATTTCATCCATATTGACCATTTTGGGATCGTTCGACATGTCCGGAGTCATCGTTTTTCAGCCGAAAATTGATTTTTTGGACTGTACCAAAAATGATTCAAAATGTCAATTGGATCGTGCCTCATGTTGAATAACCACTTTTTAAACCCTCACAGTGACCAAAATTGCCATTTTTACAGAGTTTTGCTTACTCAAAAGCTTCAATTTTGACCCATTTCAGGCACAGAAATGACTTTAAACACACTTATTTTAGTTGACAAAGTCATAATTCACATCCAACAGTCATTTACAGTCAAAAGATTAAATGTTAAAATTTCATCCATATTGACCATTTTGGGATCGTTCGACATGTCCGGAGTCATCGTTTTTCATCCGAAAATTGATTTTTTGGACTGTACCAAAAATGATTCAAAATGTCAATTGGATCGTGCCTCATGTTGAATAACCACTTTTTAAACCCTCACAGTGACCAAAATTGCCATTTTTACAGAGTTTTGATTACTCAAAAGCTTCAATTTTGACCCATTTCAGGCACAGAAATGACTTTAAACACACTTATTTTAGTTGACAAAGTCATAATTCACATCCAACAGTCATTTACAGTCAAAAGATTACAGGTTAAAATTTCATCCATATTGACCATTTTGGGATCGTTCGACATGTCCGGAGTCATTGTTTTTCATCCGAAAATTGATTTTTTGAACTGTACCAAAAATGATTCAAAATGTCAATTGGATCGTGCCTCATGTTGAATAACCACTTTTTAAACCCTCACAGTGACCAAAATTGCCAATTTTACACAGTTTTGCTTACTCAAAAGCTTCAATTTTGACCCATTTCAGGCACAGAAATGACTTTAAACACACTTATTTTAGTTGACAAAGTCATAATTCACATCCAACAGTCATTTACAGTCAAAAGATTAAATGTTAAAATTTCATCCATATTGACCATTTTGGGATCGTTCGACATGTCCGGAGTCATCGTTTTTCATCCGAAAATTGATTTTTTGGACTGTACCATAAATGATTCAAAATGTCAATTGGATCATGCCTCATGTTGAATAACCACTTTTTAAACCCTCACAGTGACCAAAATTGCCATTTTTACAGAGTTTTGATTACTCAAAAGCTTCAATTGTGACCCATTTCAGGCACAGAAATGACTTTAAACACACTTATTTTAGTTGACAAAGTCATAATTCACATCCAACAGTCATTTACAGTCAAAAGAATAAATGTTAAAATTTCATCCATATTGACCATTTTGGGATCGTTCGA
This sequence comes from Lissotriton vulgaris, assembly GCF_964263255.1. Taxonomy (NCBI): domain Eukaryota; kingdom Metazoa; phylum Chordata; class Amphibia; order Caudata; family Salamandridae; genus Lissotriton; species Lissotriton vulgaris. The sequence goes on along the minus strand of NW_028248873.1, from coordinate 266,177 downwards.
CATGTCCGGAGTCATCGTTTTTCATTCGAAAATTGATTTTTTGGACTGTACCAAAAAAGATTCAAAATGTCAATTGGATCGTGCCTCATGTTGAATAACCACTTTTTAAACCCTCAGAGTGACCAGAATTGCCATTTATACAGAGTTTTGATTACTCAAAAGCTTCAATTTTTACCCCTTTGAGGCACAGAAATGACTTTAAACACACTTATTTTAGTTGACAAAGTCATAATTCACATCCAACAGTCATTTACAGTCAAAAGATTAAATGTTAAAATTTCATCCATATTGACCATTTTGGGATCGTTCGACATGTCCGGAGTCATTGTTTTTCATCCGAAAATTGATTTTTTGGACTGTACCAAAAATGATTCAAAATGTCAATTGGATCGTGCCTCATGTTGAATAACCACTTTTTAAACCCTCACAGTGACCAAAATTGCCATTTTTACAGAGTTTTGCTTACTCAAAAGCTTCAATTTTGACCCCTTTCAGGCACAGAAATGACTTTAAACACACTTATTTTAGTTGACAAAGTCATAATTCACATCCAACAGTCATTTACAGTCAAAAGATTAAATGTTAAAATTTCATCCATATTGACCATTTTGGGATCGTTCGACATGTCCGGAGTCATTGTTTTTCATCCGAAAATTGATTTTTTGGACTGTACCAAAAATGATTCAAAATGTCAATTGGATCGTGCCTCATGTTGAATAACCACTTTTTAAACCCTCACAGTGACCAAAATTGCCATTTTTCAGAGTTTTCCTTACTCAAAAGCTTCAATTTTGACCCATTTCAGGCACAGAAATGACTTTAAACACACTTATTTTAGTTGACAAAGTCATAATTCACATCCAACAGTCATTTACAGTCAAAAGATTAAATGTTAAAATTTCATCCATATTGACCATTTTGGGATCGTTCGACATGTCCGGAGTCATCGTTTTTCATCCGAAAATTGATTTTTTGGACTGTACCAAAAATGATTCAAAATGTCAATTGGATCGTGCCTCATGTTGAATAACCACTTTTTAAACCCTCACAGTGACCAAAATTGCCATTTTTACAGAGTTTTGATTACTCAAAAGCTTCAATTTTGACCCATTTCAGGCACAGAAATGACTTTAAACACACTTATTTTAGTTGACAAAGTCATAATTCACATCCAACAGTCATTTACAGTCAAAAGATTAAAGGTTAAAATTTCATCCATATTGACCATTTTGGGATCGTTCGACATGTCCGGAGTCATTGTTTTTCATCCGAAAATTGATTTTTTGAACTGTACCAAAAATGATTCAAAATGTCAATTGGATCGTGCCTCATGTTGAATAACCACTTTTTAAACCCTCACAGTGACCAAAATTGCCAATTTTACACAGTTTTGCTTACTCAAAAGCTTCAATTTTGACCCATTTCAGGCACAGAAATGACTTTAAACACACTTATTTTAGTTGACAAAGCCATAATTCACATCCAACAGTCATTTAGAGTCAAAAGATTAAATGTTAAAATTTCATCATTATAGACCATTTTGGGAACGTTCGACAGGTCCGGAGTCATCGTTTTTCGTCTGAAAATTGATTTTTTGGACTGTACCAAAAATGATTCAAAATGTCAATTGGATCGTGCCTCATGTTGAATAACCACTTTTTAAACCCTCAGAGTGACCAAAATTGCCATTTTTACAGAGTTTTGATTACTCAAAAGCTTCAATTTTTACCCCTTTGAGGCACAGAAATGACTTTAAACACTCTTATTTTAGTTGACAAAGTCATAATTCACATCCAACAGTCATTTACAGTCAAAAGATTAAATGTTAAAATTTCATCCACATTGACCATTTTGGGATCGTTCGACATGTCTGGAGTCATCGTTTTTCATCCGAAAATTGATTTTTTGGACTGTACCAAAAATGATTCAAAATGTCAATTGGATCATGCCTCATGTTGAATAACCACTTTTTAAACCCTCACAGTGACCAAAATTGCCATTTTTACAGAGTTTTGATTACTCAAAAGCTTCAATTTTTACCCCTTTGAGGCACAGAAATGACTTTAAACACACTTATTTTAGTTGACAAAGTCATAATTCACATCCAACAGTCATTTACAGTCAAAAGATTAAATGTTAAAATTTCATCCATATTGACCATTTTGGGATCGTTCAACATGTCCGGAGTCATCGTTTTTCATCCGAAAATTGATTTTTTGAACTGTACCAAAAATGATTCAAAATGTCAATTGGATCGTGCCTCATGTTGAATAACCACTTTTTAAACCCTCACAGTGACCAAAATTGCCAATTTTACACAGTTTTGCTTACTCAAAAGCTTCAATTTTGACCCATTTCAGGCACAGAAATGACTTTAAACACACTTATTTTAGTTGACAAAGCCATAATTCACATCCAACAGTCATTTAGAGTCAAAAGATTAAATGTTAACATTTTATCATTATAGACCATTTTGGGAACGTTCGACAGGTCCGGAGTCATCGTTTTTCGTCTGAAAATTGATTTTTTGGACTGTACCCAAAATGATTCAAAATGTCAATTGGATCGTGCCTCATGTTGAATAACCACATTTTAAACCCTCAGAGTGACCAAAATTGCCATTTTTACAGAGTTTTGATTACTCAAAAGCTTCAATTTTTACCCATTTCAGGCACAGAAATGACTTTAAACACACTTATTTTAGTTGACAAAGTCATAATTCACATCCAACAGTCATTTACAGTCAAAAGATTAAATGTTAAAATTTCATCCATATTGACCATTTTGGGATCGTTCGACATGTCCGGAGTCATCGTTTTTCATCCGAAAATTGATTTTTTGGACTGTACCAAAAATGATTCAAAATGTCAATTGGATCGTGCCTCATGTTGAATAACCACTTTTTAAACCCTCACAGTGACCAAAATTGCCATTTTTACAGAGTTTTGATTACTCAAAAGCTTCAATTTTTACCCCTTTGAGGCACAGAAATGACTTTAAATTTACAGTCAAAAGATTAAATGTTAAAATTTCATCCATATTGACCATTTTGGGATCGTTCGACATGTCCGGAGTCATCGTTTTTCATCCGAAAATTGATTTTTTGGACTGTACCAAAAATGATTCAAAATGTCAATTGGATCGTGCCTCATGTTGAATAACCACTTTTTAAACCCTCACAGTGACCAAAATTGCCATTTTTACAGAGTTTTGATTACTCAAAAGCTTCAATTTTGACCCATTTCAGGCACAGAAATGACTTTAAACACACTTATTTTAGTTGACAAAGTCATAATTCACATCCAACAGTCATTTACAGTCAAAAGATTAAATGTTAAAATTTCATCCATATTGACCATTTTGGGATCGTTCGACATGTCCGGAGTCATCGTTTTTCATCCGAAAATTGATTTTTTGGACTGTACCAAAAATGATTCCAAATGTCAATTGGATCGTGCCTCATTTTGAATAACCACTTTTTAAACCCTCACAGTGACCAAAATTGCCAATTTTACAGAGTTTTGCTTACACAAAAGCTTCAATTTTGACCCGTTTCAGGCACAGAAATGACTTTAAACACACTTATTTTAGTTGACAAAGTCATTATTCACATCCAACAGTCATTTAGAGTCAAAAGATTAAATGTTAAAATTTCATCCATATTGACCATTTTGGGATCGTTCGACATGTCCGGAGTCATCGTTTTTCATCCGAAAATTGATTTTTTGGACTGTACCAAAAATTATTCAAAATGTCAATTGGATCGTGCCTCATGTTGAATAACCACTTTTTAAACCCTCACAGTGACCAAAATTGCCATTTTTACAGAGTTTTGATTACTCAAAAGCTTCAATTTTGACCCATTTCAGGCACAGAAATGACTTTAAACACACTTATTTTAGTTGACAAAGTCATAATTCACATCCAACAGTCATTTACAGTCAAAAGATTAAATGTTAAAATTTCATCCATATTGACCATTTTGGGATCGTTCGACATGTCCGGAGTCATTGTTTTTCATCCGAAAATTGATTTTTTGGACTGTACCAAAAATGATTCAAAATGTCAATTGGATCGTGCCTCATGTTGAATAACCACTTTTTAAACCCTCACAGTGACCAAAATTGCCATTTTTACAGAGTTTTGCTTACTCAAAAGCTTCAATTTTGACCCCTTTCAGGCACAGAAATGACTTTAAACACACTTATTTTAGTTGACAAAGTCATAATTCACATCCAACAGTCATTTACAGTCAAAAGATTAAATGTTAAAATTTCATCCATATTGACCATTTTGGGATCGTTCGACATGTCCGGAGTCATTGTTTTTCATCCGAAAATTGATTTTTTGGACTGTACCAAAAATGATTCAAAATGTCAATTGGATCGTGCCTCATGTTGAATAACCACTTTTTAAACCCTCACAGTGACCAAAATTGCCATTTTTACAGAGTTTTGCTTACTCAAAAGCTTCAATTTTGACCCCTTTCAGGCACAGAAATGACTTTAAACACACTTATTTTAGTTGACAAAGTCATAATTCACATCCAACAGTCATTTACAGTCAAAAGATTAAATGTTAAAATTTCATCCATATTGACCATTTTGGGATCGTTCGACATGTCCGGAGTCATTGTTTTTCATCCGAAAATTGATTTTTTGGACTGTACCAAAAATGATTCAAAATGTCAATTGGATCGTGCCTCATGTTGAATAACCACTTTTTAAACCCTCACAGTGACCAAAATTGCCATTTTTCAGAGTTTTCCTTACTCAAAAGCTTCAATTTTGACCCATTTCAGGCACAGAAATGACTTTAAACACACTTATTTTAGTTGACAAAGTCATTATTCACATCCAACAGTCATTTAGAGTCAAAAGATTAAATGTTAAAATTTCATCCATATTGACCATTTTGGGATCGTTCGACATGTCCGGAGTCATCGTTTTTCATCCGAAAATTGATTTTTTGGACTGTACCAAAAATGATTCCAAATGTCAATTGGATCGTGCCTCATTTTGAATAACCACTTTTTAAACCCTCACAGTGACCAAAATTGCCAATTTTACAGAGATTTGCTTACACAAAAGCTTCAATTTTGACCCGTTTCAGGCACAGAAATGACTTTAAACACACTTATTTTAGTTGACAAAGTCATTATTCACATCCAACAGTCATTTAGAGTCAAAAGATTAAATGTTAAAATTTCATCCATATTGACCATTTTGGGATCGTTCGACATGTCCGGAGTCATCGTTTTTCAGCCGAAAATTGATTTTTTGGACTGTACCAAAAATGATTCAAAATGTCAATTGGATCGTGCCTCATGTTGAATAACCACTTTTTAAACCCTCACAGTGACCAAAATTGCCATTTTTACAGAGTTTTGCTTACTCAAAAGCTTCAATTTTGACCCATTTCAGGCACAGAAATGACTTTAAACACACTTATTTTAGTTGACAAAGTCATAATTCACATCCAACAGTCATTTACAGTCAAAAGATTAAATGTTAAAATTTCATCCATATTGACCATTTTGGGATCGTTCGACATGTCCGGAGTCATTGTTTTTCATCCGAAAATTGATTTTTTGGACTGTACCAAAAATGATTCAAAATGTCAATTGGATCGTGCCTCATGTTGAATAACCACTTTTTAAACCCTCACAGTGACCAAAATTGCCATTTTTACAGAGTTTTGCTTACTCAAAAGCTTCAATTTTGACCCATTTCAGGCACAGAAATGACTTTAAACACACTTATTTTAGTTGACAAAGTCATAATTCACATCCAACAGTCATTTACAGTCAAAAGATTAAATGTTAAAATTTCATCCATATTGACCATTTTGGGATCGTTCGACATGTCCGGAGTCATCGTTTTTCATCCGAAAATTGATTTTTTGGACTGTACCAAAAATGATTCAAAATGTCAATTGGATCGTGCCTCATGTTGAATAACCACTTTTTAAACCCTCACAGTGACCAAAATTGCCATTTTTACAGAGTTTTGATTACTCAAAAGCTTCAATTTTGACCCATTTCAGGCACAGAAATGACTTTAAACACACTTATTTTAGTTGACAAAGTCATAATTCACATCCAACAGTCATTTACAGTCAAAAGATTAAAGGTTAAAATTTCATCCATATTGACCATTTTGGGATCGTTCGACATGTCCGGAGTCATTGTTTTTCATCCGAAAATTGATTTTTTGAACTGTACCAAAAATGATTCAAAATGTCAATTGGATCGTGCCTCATGTTGAATAACCACTTTTTAAACCCTCACAGTGACCAAAATTGCCAATTTTACACAGTTTTGCTTACTCAAAAGCTTCAATTTTGATCCATTTCAGGCACAGAAATGACTTTAAACACACTTATTTTAGTTGACAAAGTCATAATTCACATCCAACAGTCATTTACAGTCAAAAGATTAAATGTTAAAATTTCATCCATATTGACCATTTTGGGATCGTTCGACATGTCCGGAGTCATCGTTTTTCATCCGAAAATTGATTTTTTGGACTGTACCATAAATGATTCAAAATGTCAATTGGATCATGCCTCATGTTGAATAACCACTTTTTAAACCCTCACAGTGACCAAAATTGCCATTTTTACAGAGTTTTGATTACTCAAAAGCTTCAATTTTGACCCATTTCAGGCACAGAAATGACTTTAAACACACTTATTTTAGTTGACAAAGTCATAATTCACATCCAACAGTCATTTACAGTCAAAAGATTAAATGTTAAAATTTCATCCATATTGACCATTTTGGGATCGTTCGACATGTCCGGAGTCATCGTTTTTCATCCGAAAATTGATTTTTTGGACTGTACCAAAAATGATTCCAAATGTCAATTGGATCGTGCCTCATTTTGAATAACCACTTTTTAAACCCTCACAGTGACCAAAATTGCCAATTTTACAGAGTTTTGCTTACACAAAAGCTTCAATTTTGACCCGTTTCAGGCACAGAAATGACTTTAAACACACTTATTTTAGTTGACAAAGTCATTATTCACATCCAACAGTCATTTAGAGTCAAAAGATTAAATGTTAAAATTTCATCCATATGGACCATTTTGGGATCGTTCAACATGTCCGGAGTCATCGTTTTTCATCCGAAAATTTATTTTTTGGACTGTACCAAAAATTATTCAAAATGTCAATTGGATCGTGCCTCATGTTGAATAACCACTTTTTAAACCCTCACAGTGACCAAAATTGCCATTTTTACAGAGTTTTGATTACTCAAAAGCTTCAATTTTGACCCATTTCAGGCACAGAAATGACTTTAAACACACTTATTTTAGTTGACAAAGTCATAATTCACATCCAACAGTCATTTACAGTCAAAAGATTAAATGTTAAAATTTCATCCATATTGACCATTTTGGGATCGTTCGACATGTCCGGAGTCATTGTTTTTCATCCGAAAATTGATTTTTTGGACTGTACCAAAAATGATTCAAAATGTCAATTGGATCGTGCCTCATGTTGAATAACCACTTTTTAAACCCTCACAGTGACCAAAATTGCCATTTTTACAGAGTTTTGCTTACTCAAAAGCTTCAATTTTGACCCCTTTCAGGCACAGAAATGACTTTAAACACACTTATTTTAGTTGACAAAGTCATAATTCACATCCAACAGTCATTTACAGTCAAAAGATTAAATGTTAAAATTTCATCCATATTGACCATTTTGGGATCGTTCGACATGTCCGGAGTCATTGTTTTTCATCCGAAAATTGATTTTTTGGACTTTACCAAAAATGATTCAAAATGTCAATTGGATCGTGCCTCATGTTGAATAACCACTTTTTAAACCCTCACAGTGACCAAAATTGCCATTTTTCAGAGTTTTGCTTACTCAAAAGCTTCAATTTTGACCCATTTCAGGCACAGAAATGACTTTAAACACACTTATTTTAGTTGACAAAGTCATAATTCACATCCAACAGTCATTTACAGTCAAAAGATTAAATGTTAAAATTTCATCCATATTGACCATTTTGGGATCGTTCGACATGTCCGGAGTCATCGTTTTTCATCCGAAAATTGATTTTTTGGACTGTACCAAAAATGATTCAAAATGTCAATTGGATCGTGCCTCATGTTGAATAACCACTTTTTAAACCCTCACAGTGACCAAAATTGCCATTTTTACAGAGTTTTGATTACTCAAAAGCTTCAATTTTGACCCATTTCAGGCACAGAAATGACTTTAAACACACTTATTTTAGTTGACAAAGTCATAATTCACATCCAACAGTCATTTACAGTCAAAAGATTACAGGTTAAAATTTCATCCATATTGACCATTTTGGGATCGTTCGACATGTCCGGAGTCATTGTTTTTCATCCGAAAATTGATTTTTTGAACTGTACCAAAAATGATTCAAAATGTCAATTGGATCGTGCCTCATGTTGAATAACCACTTTTTAAACCCTCACAGTGACCAAAATTGCCAATTTTACACAGTTTTGCTTACTCAAAAGCTTCAATTTTGACCCATTTCAGGCACAGAAATGACTTTAAACACACTTATTTTAGTTGACAAAGTCATAATTCACATCCAACAGTCATTTACAGTCAAAAGATTAAATGTTAAAATTTCATCCATATTGACCATTTTGGGATCGTTCGACATGTCCGGAGTCATCGTTTTTCATCCGAAAATTGATTTTTTGGACTGTACCATAAATGATTCAAAATGTCAATTGGATCATGCCTCATGTTGAATAACCACTTTTTAAACCCTCACAGTGACCAAAATTGCCATTTTTACAGAGTTTTGATTACTCAAAAGCTTCAATTGTGACCCATTTCAGGCACAGAAATGACTTTAAACACACTTATTTTAGTTGACAAAGTCATAATTCACATCCAACAGTCATTTACAGTCAAAAGAATAAATGTTAAAATTTCATCCATATTGACCATTTTGGGATCGTTCGACATGTCCGGAGTCATCGTTTTTCATTCGAAAATTGATTTTTTGGACTGTACCAAAAAAGATTCAAAATGTCAATTGGATCGTGCCTCATGTTGAATAACCACTTTTTAAACCCTCAGAGTGACCAGAATTGCCATTTATACAGAGTTTTGATTACTCAAAAGCTTCAATTTTTACCCCTTTGAGGCACAGAAATGACTTTAAACACACTTATTTTAGTTGACAAAGTCATAATTCACATCCAACAGTCATTTACAGTCTAAAGATTAAATGTTAAAATTTCATCCATATTGACCATTTTGGGATCGTTCGACATGTCCGGAGTCATTGTTTTTCATCCGAAAATTGATTTTTTGGACTGTACCAAAAATGATTCAAAATGTCAATTGGATCGTGCCTCATGTTGAATAACCACTTTTTAAACCCTCACAGTGACCAAAATTGCCATTTTTACAGAGTTTTGCTTACTCAAAAGCTTCAATTTTGACCCCTTTCAGGCACAGAAATGACTTTAAACACACTTATTTTAGTTGACAAAGTCATAATTCACATCCAACAGTCATTTACAGTCAAAAGATTAAATGTTAAAATTTCATCCATATTGACCATTTTGGGATCGTTCGACATGTCCGGAGTCATTGTTTTTCATCCGAAAATTGATTTTTTGGACTGTACCAAAAATGATTCAAAATGTCAATTGGATCGTGCCTCATGTTGAATAACCACTTTTTAAACCCTCACAGTGACCAAAATTGCCATTTTTCAGAGTTTTCCTTACTCAAAAGCTTCAATTTTGACCCATTTCAGGCACAGAAATGACTTTAAACACACTTATTTTAGTTGACAAAGTCATAATTCACATCCAACAGTCATTTACAGTCAAAAGATTAAATGTTAAAATTTCATCCATATTGACCATTTTGGGATCGTTCGACATGTCCGGAGTCATCGTTTTTCATCCGAAAATTGATTTTTTGGACTGTACCAAAAATGATTCAAAATGTCAATTGGATCGTGCCTCATGTTGAATAACCACTTTTTAAACCCTCACAGTGACCAAAATTGCCATTTTTACAGAGTTTTGATTACTCAAAAGCTTCAATTTTGACCCATTTCAGGCACAGAAATGACTTTAAACACACTTATTTTAGTTGACAAAGTCATAATTCACATCCAACAGTCATTTACAGTCAAAAGATTAAAGGTTAAAATTTCATCCATATTGACCATTTTGGGATCGTTCGACATGTCCGGAGTCATTGTTTTTCATCCGAAAATTGATTTTTTGAACTGTACCAAAAATGATTCAAAATGTCAATTGGATCGTGCCTCATGTTGAATAACCACTTTTTAAACCCTCACAGTGACCAAAATTGCCAATTTTACACAGTTTTGCTTACTCAAAAGCTTCAATTTTGACCCATTTCAGGCACAGAAATGACTTTAAACACACTTATTTTAGTTGACAAAGCCATAATTCACATCCAACAGTCATTTAGAGTCAAAAGATTAAATGTTAAAATTTCATCATTATAGACCATTTTGGGAACGTTCGACAGGTCCGGAGTCATCGTTTTTCGTCTGAAAATTGATTTTTTGGACTGTACCAAAAATGATTCAAAATGTCAATTGGATCGTGCCTCATGTTGAATAACCACTTTTTAAACCCTCAGAGTGACCAAAATTGCCATTTTTACAGAGTTTTGATTACTCAAAAGCTTCAATTTTTACCCCTTTGAGGCACAGAAATGACTTTAAACACTCTTATTTTAGTTGACAAAGTCATAATTCACATCCAACAGTCATTTACAGTCAAAAGATTAAATGTTAAAATTTCATCCACATTGACCATTTTGGGATCGTTCGACATGTCTGGAGTCATCGTTTTTCATCCGAAAATTGATTTTTTGGACTGTACCAAAAATGATTCAAAATGTCAATTGGATCATGCCTCATGTTGAATAACCACTTTTTAAACCCTCACAGTGACCAAAATTGCCATTTTTACAGAGTTTTGATTACTCAAAAGCTTCAATTTTTACCCCTTTGAGGCACAGAAATGACTTTAAACACACTTATTTTAGTTGACAAAGTCATAATTCACATCCAACAGTCATTTACAGTCAAAAGATTAAATGTTAAAATTTCATCCATATTGACCATTTTGGGATCGTTCAACATGTCCGGAGTCATCGTTTTTCATCCGAAAATTGATTTTTTGAACTGTACCAAAAATGATTCAAAATGTCAATTGGATCGTGCCTCATGTTGAATAACCACTTTTTAAACCCTCACAGTGACCAAAATTGCCAATTTTACACAGTTTTGCTTACTCAAAAGCTTCAATTTTGACCCATTTCAGGCACAGAAATGACTTTAAACACACTTATTTTAGTTGACAAAGCCATAATTCACATCCAACAGTCATTTAGAGTCAAAAGATTAAATGTTAACATTTTATCATTATAGACCATTTTGGGAACGTTCGACAGGTCCGGAGTCATCGTTTTTCGTCTGAAAATTGATTTTTTGGACTGTACCCAAAATGATTCAAAATGTCAATTGGATCGTGCCTCATGTTGAATAACCACATTTTAAACCCTCAGAGTGACCAAAATTGCCATTTTTACAGAGTTTTGATTACTCAAAAGCTTCAATTTTTACCCATTTCAGGCACAGAAATGACTTTAAACACACTTATTTTAGTTGACAAAGTCATAATTCACATCCAACAGTCATTTACAGTCAAAAGATTAAATGTTAAAATTTCATCCATATTGACCATTTTGGGATCGTTCGACATGTCCGGAGTCATCGTTTTTCATCCGAAAATTGATTTTTTGGACTGTACCAAAAATGATTCAAAATGTCAATTGGATCGTGCCTCATGTTGAATAACCACTTTTTAAACCCTCACAGTGACCAAAATTGCCATTTTTACAGAGTTTTGATTACTCAAAAGCTTCAATTTTGACCCATTTCAGGCACAGAAATGACTTTAAACACACTTATTTTAGTTGACAAAGTCATAATTCACATCCAACAGTCATTTACAGTCAAAAGATTAAATGTTAAAATTTCATCCATATTGACCATTTTGGGATCGTTCGACATGTCCGGAGTCATCGTTTTTCATCCGAAAATTGATTTTTTGGACTGTACCAAAAATGATTCCAAATGTCAATTGGATCGTGCCTCATTTTGAATAACCACTTTTTAAACCCTCACAGTGACCAAAATTGCCAATTTTACAGAGTTTTGCTTACACAAAAGCTTCAATTTTGACCCGTTTCAGGCACAGAAATGACTTTAAACACACTTATTTTAGTTGACAAAGTCATAATTCACATCCAACAGTCATTTACAGTCAAAAGATTAAATGTTAAAATTTCATCCATATTGACCATTTTGGGATCGTTCAACATGTCCGGAGTCATCGTTTTTCATCCGAAAATTGATTTTTTGAACTGTACCAAAAATGATTCAAAATGTCAATTGGATCGTGCCTCATGTTGAATAACCACTTTTTAAACCCTCACAGTGACCAAAATTGCCAATTTTACACAGTTTTGCTTACTCAAAAGCTTCAATTTTGACCCATTTCAGGCACAGAAATGACTTTAAACACACTTATTTTAGTTGACAAAGCCATAATTCACATCCAACAGTCATTTAGAGTCAAAAGATTAAATGTTAACATTTTATCATTATAGACCATTTTGGGAACGTTCGACAGGTCCGGAGTCATCGTTTTTCGTCTGAAAATTGATTTTTTGGACTGTACCCAAAATGATTCAAAATGTCAATTGGATCGTGCCTCATGTTGAATAACCACATTTTAAACCCTCAGAGTGACCAAAATTGCCATTTTTACAGAGTTTTGATTACTCAAAAGCTTCAATTTTTACCCATTTCAGGCACAGAAATGACTTTAAACACACTTATTTTAGTTGACAAAGTCATAATTCACATCCAACAGTCATTTACAGTCAAAAGATTAAATGTTAAAATTTCATCCATATTGACCATTTTGGGATCGTTCGACATGTCCGGAGTCATCGTTTTTCATCCGAAAATTGATTTTTTGGACTGTACCAAAAATGATTCAAAATGTCAATTGGATCGTGCCTCATGTTGAATAACCACTTTTTAAACCCTCACAGTGACCAAAATTGCCATTTTTACAGAGTTTTGATTACTCAAAAGCTTCAATTTTTACCCCTTTGAGGCACAGAAATGACTTTAAATTTACAGTCAAAAGATTAAATGTTAAAATTTCATCCATATTGACCATTTTGGGATCGTTCGACATGTCCGGAGTCATCGTTTTTCATCCGAAAATTGATTTTTTGGACTGTACCAAAAATGATTCAAAATGTCAATTGGATCGTGCCTCATGTTGAATAACCACTTTTTAAACCCTCACAGTGACCAAAATTGCCATTTTTACAGAGTTTTGATTACTCAAAAGCTTCAATTTTGACCCATTTCAGGCACAGAAATGACTTTAAACACACTTATTTTAGTTGACAAAGTCATAATTCACATCCAACAGTCATTTACAGTCAAAAGATTAAATGTTAAAATTTCATCCATATTGACCATTTTGGGATCGTTCGACATGTCCGGAGTCATCGTTTTTCATCCGAAAATTGATTTTTTGGACTGTACCAAAAATGATTCCAAATGTCAATTGGATCGTGCCTCATTTTGAATAACCACTTTTTAAACCCTCACAGTGACCAAAATTGCCAATTTTACAGAGTTTTGCTTACACAAAAGCTTCAATTTTGACCCGTTTCAGGCACAGAAATGACTTTAAACACACTTATTTTAGTTGACAAAGTCATTATTCACATCCAACAGTCATTTAGAGTCAAAAGATTAAATGTTAAAATTTCATCCATATTGACCATTTTGGGATCGTTCGACATGTCCGGAGTCATCGTTTTTCATCCGAAAATTGATTTTTTGGACTGTACCAAAAATTATTCAAAATGTCAATTGGATCGTGCCTCATGTTGAATAACCACTTTTTAAACCCTCACAGTGACCAAAATTGCCATTTTTACAGAGTTTTGATTACTCAAAAGCTTCAATTTTGACCCATTTCAGGCACAGAAATGACTTTAAACACACTTATTTTAGTTGACAAAGTCATAATTCACATCCAACAGTCATTTACAGTCAAAAGATTAAATGTTAAAATTTCATCCATATTGACCATTTTGGGATCGTTCGACATGTCCGGAGTCATTGTTTTTCATCCGAAAATTGATTTTTTGGACTGTACCAAAAATGATTCAAAATGTCAATTGGATCGTGCCTCATGTTGAATAACCACTTTTTAAACCCTCACAGTGACCAAAATTGCCATTTTTACAGAGTTTTGCTTACTCAAAAGCTTCAATTTTGACCCCTTTCAGGCACAGAAATGACTTTAAACACACTTATTTTAGTTGACAAAGTCATAATTCACATCCAACAGTCATTTACAGTCAAAAGATTAAATGTTAAAATTTCATCCATATTGACCATTTTGGGATCGTTCGACATGTCCGGAGTCATTGTTTTTCATCCGAAAATTGATTTTTTGGACTGTACCAAAAATGATTCAAAATGTCAATTGGATCGTGCCTCATGTTGAATAACCACTTTTTAAACCCTCACAGTGACCAAAATTGCCATTTTTACAGAGTTTTGCTTACTCAAAAGCTTCAATTTTGACCCCTTTCAGGCACAGAAATGACTTTAAACACACTTATTTTAGTTGACAAAGTCATAATTCACATCCAACAGTCATTTACAGTCAAAAGATTAAATGTTAAAATTTCATCCATATTGACCATTTTGGGATCGTTCGACATGTCCGGAGTCATTGTTTTTCATCCGAAAATTGATTTTTTGGACTGTACCAAAAATGATTCAAAATGTCAATTGGATCGTGCCTCATGTTGAATAACCACTTTTTAAACCCTCACAGTGACCAAAATTGCCATTTTTCAGAGTTTTCCTTACTCAAAAGCTTCAATTTTGACCCATTTCAGGCACAGAAATGACTTTAAACACACTTATTTTAGTTGACAAAGTCATAATTCACATCCAACAGTCATTTACATTCAAAAGATTAAATGTTAAAATTTCATCCATATTGACCATTTTGGGATCGTTCGACATGTCCGGAGTCATCGTTTTTCATCCGAAAATTGATTTTTTGGACTGTACCAAAAATGATTCAAAATGTCAATTGGATCGTGCCTCATGTTGAATAACCACTTTTTAAACCCTCACAGTGACCAAAATTGCCATTTTTACAGAGTTTTGATTACTCAAAAGCTTCAATTTTGACCCATTTCAGGCACAGAAATGACTTTAAACACACTTATTTTAGTTGACAAAGTCATAATTCACATCCAACAGTCATTTACAGTCAAAAGATTAAAGGTTAAAATTTCATCCATATTGACCATTTTGGGATCGTTCGACATGTCCGGAGTCATTGTTTTTCATCCGAAAATTGATTTTTTGAACTGTACCAAAAATGATTCAAAATGTCAATTGGATCGTGCCTCATGTTGAATAACCACTTTTTAAACCCTCACAGTGACCAAAATTGCCAATTTTACACAGTTTTGCTTACTCAAAAGCTTCAATTTTGACCCATTTCAGGCACAGAAATGACTTTAAACACACTTATTTTAGTTGACAAAGCCATAATTCACATCCAACAGTCATTTAGAGTCAAAAGATTAAATGTTAAAATTTCATCATTATAGACCATTTTGGGAACGTTCGACAGGTCCGGAGTCATCGTTTTTCGTCTGAAAATTGATTTTTTGGACTGTACCAAAAATGATTCAAAATGTCAATTGGATCGTGCCTCATGTTGAATAACCACTTTTTAAACCCTCAGAGTGACCAAAATTGCCATTTTTACAGAGTTTTGATTACTCAAAAGCTTCAATTTTTACCCCTTTGAGGCACAGAAATGACTTTAAACACTCTTATTTTAGTTGACAAAGTCATAATTCACATCCAACAGTCATTTACAGTCAAAAGATTAAATGTTAAAATTTCATCCACATTGACCATTTTGGGATCGTTCGACATGTCTGGAGTCATCGTTTTTCATCCGAAAATTGATTTTTTGGACTGTACCAAAAATGATTCAAAATGTCAATTGGATCATGCCTCATGTTGAATAACCACTTTTTAAACCCTCACAGTGACCAAAATTGCCATTTTTACAGAGTTTTGATTACTCAAAAGCTTCAATTTTTACCCCTTTGAGGCACAGAAATGACTTTAAACACACTTATTTTAGTTGACAAAGTCATAATTCACATCCAACAGTCATTTACAGTCAAAAGATTAAATGTTAAAATTTCATCCATATTGACCATTTTGGGATCGTTCGACATGTCCGGAGTCATCGTTTTTCATCCGAAAATTGATTTTTTGGACTGTACCAAAAATGATTCAAAATGTCAATTGGATCGTGTCTCATGTTGAATAACCACTTTTTAAACCCTCACAGTGACCAAAATTGCCAATTTTACACAGTTTTGCTTACTCAAAAGCTTCAATTTTGACCCATTTCAGGCACAGAAATGACTTTAAACACACTTATTTTAGTTGACAAAGCCATAATTCACATCCAACAGTCATTTAGAGTCAAAAGATTAAATGTTAACATTTTATCATTATAGACCATTTTGGGAACGTTCGACAGGTCCGGAGTCATCGTTTTTCGTCTGAAAATTGATTTTTTGGACTGTACCCAAAATGATTCAAAATGTCAATTGGATCGTGCCTCATGTTGAATAACCACATTTTAAACCCTCAGAGTGACCAAAATTGCCATTTTTACAGAGTTTTGATTACTCAAAAGCTTAAATTTTTACCCATTTCAGGCACAGAAATGACTTTAAACACACTTATTTTAGTTGACAAAGTCATAATTCACATCCAACAGTCATTTACAGTCAAAAGATTAAATGTTAAAATTTCATCCATATTGACCATTTTGGGATCGTTCGACATGTCCGGAGTCATCGTTTTTCATCCGAAAATTGATTTTTTGGACTGTACCAAAAATGATTCAAAATGTCAATTGGATCGTGCCTCATGTTGAATAACCACTTTTTAAACCCTCACAGTGACCAAAATTGCCATTTTTACAGAGTTTTGATTACTCAAAAGCTTCAATTTTTACCCCTTTGAGGCACAGAAATGACTTTAAATTTACAGTCAAAAGATTAAATGTTAAAATTTCATCCATATTGACCATTTTGGGATCGTTCGACATGTCCGGAGTCATCGTTTTTCATCCGAAAATTGATTTTTTGGACTGTACCAAAAATGATTCAAAATGTCAATTGGATCGTGCCTCATGTTGAATAACCACTTTTTAAACCCTCACAGTGACCAAAATTGCCATTTTTACAGAGTTTTGATTACTCAAAAGCTTCAATTTTGACCCATTTCAGGCACAGAAATGACTTTAAACACACTTATTTTAGTTGACAAAGTCATAATTCACATCCAACAGTCATTTACAGTCAAAAGATTAAATGTTAAAATTTCATCCATATTGACCATTTTGGGATCGTTCGACATGTCCGGAGTCATCGTTTTTCATCCGAAAATTAATTTTTTGGACTGTACCAAAAATGATTCCAAATGTCAATTGGATCGTGCCTCATTTTGAATAACCACTTTTTAAACCCTCACAGTGACCAAAATTGCCAATTTTACAGAGTTTTGCTTACACAAAAGCTTCAATTTTGACCCGTTTCAGGCACAGAAATGACTTTAAACACACTTATTTTAGTTGACAAAGTCATTATTCACATCCAACAGTCATTTACAGTCAAAAGATTAAATGTTAAAATTTCATCCATATTGACCATTTTGGGATCGTTCGACATGTCCGGAGTCATTGTTTTTCATCCGAAAATTGATTTTTTGGACTGTACCAAAAATGATTCAAAATGTCAATTGGATCGTGCCTCATGTTGAATAACCACTTTTTAAACCCTCACAGTGACCAAAATTGCCATTTTTACAGAGTTTTGCTTACTCAAAAGCTTCAATTTTGACCCCTTTCAGGCACAGAAATGACTTTAAACACACTTATTTTAGTTGACAAAGTCATAATTCACATCCAACAGTCATTTACAGTCAAAAGATTAAATGTTAAAATTTCATCCATATTGACCATTTTGGGATCGTTCGACATGTCCGGAGTCATTGTTTTTCATCCGAAAATTGATTTTTTGGACTGTACCAAAAATGATTCAAAATGTCAATTGGATCGTGCCTCATGTTGAATAACCACTTTTTAAACCCTCACAGTGACCAAAATTGCCATTTTTACAGAGTTTTGCTTACTCAAAAGCTTCAATTTTGACCCCTTTCAGGCACAGAAATGACTTTAAACACACTTATTTTAGTTGACAAAGTCATAATTCACATCCAACAGTCATTTACAGTCAAAAGATTAAATGTTGAAATTTCATCCATATTGACCATTTTGGGATCGTTCGACATGTCCGGAGTCATTGTTTTTCATCCGAAAATTGATTTTTTGGACTGTACCAAAAATGATTCAAAATGTCAATTGGATCGTGCCTCATGTTGAATAACCACTTTTTAAACCCTCACAGTGACCAAAATTGCCATTTTTCAGAGTTTTCCTTACTCAAAAGCTTCAATTTTGACCCATTTCAGGCACAGAAATGACTTTAAACACACTTATTTTAGTTGACAAAGTCATAATTCACATCCAACAGTCATTTACAGTCAAAAGATTAAATGTTAAAATTTCATCCATATTGACCATTTTGGGATCGTTCGACATGTCCGGAGTCATCGTTTTTCATCCGAAAATTGATTTTTTGGACTGTACCAAAAATGATTCAAAATGTCAATTGGATCGTGCCTCATGTTGAATAACCACTTTTTAAACCCTCACAGTGACCAAAATTGCCATTTTTACAGAGTTTTGATTACTCAAAAGCTTCAATTTTGACCCATTTCAGGCACAGAAATGACTTTAAACACACTTATTTTAGTTGACAAAGTCATAATTCACATCCAACAGTCATTTACAGTCAAAAGATTAAAGGTTAAAATTTCATCCATATTGACCATTTTGGGATCGTTCGACATGTCCGGAGTCATTGTTTTTCATCCGAAAATTGATTTTTTGAACTGTACCAAAAATGATTCAAAATGTCAATTGGATCGTGCCTCATGTTGAATAACCACTTTTTAAACCCTCACAGTGACCAAAATTGCCAATTTTACACAGTTTTGCTTACTCAAAAGCTTCAATTTTGACCCATTTCAGGCACAGAAATGACTTTAAACACACTTATTTTAGTTGACAAAGCCATAATTCACATCCAACAGTCATTTAGAGTCAAAAGATTAAATGTTAAAATTTCATCATTATAGACCATTTTGGGAACGTTCGACAGGTCCGGAGTCATCGTTTTTCGTCTGAAAATTGATTTTTTGGACTGTACCAAAAATGATTCAAAATGTCAATTGGATCGTGCCTCATGTTGAATAACCACTTTTTAAACCCTCAGAGTGACCAAAATTGCCATTTTTACAGAGTTTTGATTACTCAAAAGCTTCAATTTTTACCCCTTTGAGGCACAGAAATGACTTTAAACACTCTTATTTTAGTTGACAAAGTCATAATTCACATCCAACAGTCATTTACAGTCAAAAGATTAAATGTTAAAATTTCATCCACATTGACCATTTTGGGATCGTTCGACATGTCTGGAGTCATCGTTTTTCATCCGAAAATTGATTTTTTGGACTGTACCAAAAATGATTCAAAATGTCAATTGGATCATGCCTCATGTTGAATAACCACTTTTTAAACCCTCACAGTGACCAAAATTGCCATTTTTACAGAGTTTTGATTACTCAAAAGCTTCAATTTTTACCCCTTTGAGGCACAGAAATGACTTTAAACACACTTATTTTAGTTGACAAAGTCATAATTCACATCCAACAGTCATTTACAGTCAAAAGATTAAATGTTAAAATTTCATCCATATTGACCATTTTGGGATCGTTCGACATGTCCGGAGTCATCGTTTTTCATCCGAAAATTGATTTTTTGGACTGTACCAAAAATGATTCAAAATGTCAATTGGATCGTGCCTCATGTTGAATAACCACTTTTTAAACCCTCACAGTGACCAAAATTGCCAATTTTACACAGTTTTGCTTACTCAAAAGCTTCAATTTTGACCCATTTCAGGCACAGAAATGACTTTAAACACACTTATTTTAGTTGACAAAGCCATAATTCACATCCAACAGTCATTTAGAGTCAAAAGATTAAATGTTAACATTTTATCATTATAGACCATTTTGGGAACGTTCGACAGGTCCGGAGTCATCGTTTTTCGTCTGAAAATTGATTTTTTGGACTGTACCCAAAATGATTCAAAATGTCAATTGGATCGTGCCTCATGTTGAATAACCACATTTTAAACCCTCAGAGTGACCAAAATTGCCATTTTTACAGAGTTTTGATTACTCAAAAGCTTAAATTTTTACCCATTTCAGGCACAGAAATGACTTTAAACACACTTATTTTAGTTGACAAAGTCATAATTCACATCCAACAGTCATTTACAGTCAAAAGATTAAATGTTAAAATTTCATCCATATTGACCATTTTGGGATCGTTCGACATGTCCGGAGTCATTGTTTTTCATCCGAAAATTGATTTTTTGGACTGTACCAAAAATGATTCAAAATGTCAATTGGATCGTGCCTCATGTTGAATAACCACTTTTTAAACCCTCACAGTGACCAAAATTGCCATTTTTCAGAGTTTTCCTTACTCAAAAGCTTCAATTTTGACCCATTTCAGGCACAGAAATGACTTTAAACACACTTATTTTAGTTGACAAAGTCATAATTCACATCCAACAGTCATTTACAGTCAAAAGATTAAATGTTAAAATTTCATCCATATTGACCATTTTGGGATCGTTCGACATGTCCGGAGTCATCGTTTTTCATCCGAAAATTGATTTTTTGGACTGTACCAAAAATGATTCAAAATGTCAATTGGATCGTGCCTCATGTTGAATAACCACTTTTTAAACCCTCACAGTGACCAAAATTGCCATTTTTACAGAGTTTTGATTACTCAAAAGCTTCAATTTTGACCCATTTCAGGCACAGAAATGACTTTAAACACACTTATTTTAGTTGACAAAGTCATAATTCACATCCAACAGACATTTACAGTCAAAAGATTAAAGGTTAAAATTTCATCCATATTGACCATTTTGGGATCGTTCGACATGTCCGGAGTCATTGTTTTTCATCCGAAAATTGATTTTTTGAACTGTACCAAAAATGATTCAAAATGTCAATTGGATCGTGCCTCATGTTGAATAACCACTTTTTAAACCCTCACAGTGACCAAAATTGCCAATTTTACACAGTTTTGCTTACTCAAAAGCTTCAATTTTGACCCATTTCAGGCACAGAAATGACTTTAAACACACTTATTTTAGTTGACAAAGCCATAATTCACATCCAACAGTCATTTAGAGTCAAAAGATTAAATGTTAAAATTTCATCATTATAGACCATTTTGGGAACGTTCGACAGGTCCGGAGTCATCGTTTTTCGTCTGAAAATTGATTTTTTGGACTGTACCCAAAATGATTCAAAATGTCAATTGGATCGTGCCTCATGTTGAATAACCACTTTTTAAACCCTCACAGTGACCAAAATTGCCATTTTTACAGAGTTTTGATTACTCAAAAGCTTCAATTTTTACCCCTTTGAGGCACAGAAATGACTTTAAATTTACAGTCAAAAGATTAAATGTTAAAATTTCATCCATATTGACCATTTTGGGATCGTTCGACATGTCCGGAGTCATCGTTTTTCATCCGAAAATTGATTTTTTGGACTGTACCAAAAATGATTCAAAATGTCAATTGGATCGTGCCTCATGTTGAATAACCACTTTTTAAACCCTCACAGTGACCAAAATTGCCATTTTTACAGAGTTTTGATTACTCAAAAGCTTCAATTTTGACCCATTTCAGGCACAGAAATGACTTTAAACACACTTATTTTAGTTGACAAAGTCATAATTCACATCCAACAGTCATTTACAGTCAAAAGATTAAATGTTAAAATTTCATCCATATTGACCATTTTGGGATCGTTCGACATGACCGGAGTCATCGTTTTTCATCCGAAAATTAATTTTTTGGACTGTACCAAAAATGATTCCAAATGTCAATTGGATCGTGCCTCATTTTGAATAACCACTTTTTAAACCCTCACAGTGACCAAAATTGCCAATTTTACAGAGTTTTGCTTACACAAAAGCTTCAATTTTGACCCGTTTCAGGCACAGAAATGACTTTAAACACACTTATTTTAGTTGACAAAGTCATTATTCACATCCAACAGTCATTTAGAGTCAAAAGATTAAATGTTAAAATTTCATCCATATTGACCATTTTGGGATCGTTCGACATGTCCGGAGTCATCGTTTTTCATCCGAAAATTGATTTTTTGGACTGTACCAAAAATTATTCAAAATGTCAATTGGATCGTGCCTCATGTTGAATAACCACTTTTTAAACCCTCACAGTGACCAAAATTGCCATTTTTACAGAGTTTTGATTACTCAAAAGCTTCAATTTTGACCCATTTCAGGCACAGAAATGACTTTAAACACACTTATTTTAGTTGACAAAGTCATAATTCACATCCAACAGTCATTTACAGTCAAAAGATTAAATGTTAAAATTTCATCCATATTGACCATTTTGGGATCGTTCGACATGTCCGGAGTCATTGTTTTTCATCCGAAAATTGATTTTTTGGACTGTACCAAAAATGATTCAAAATGTCAATTGGATCGTGCCTCATGTTGAATAACCACTTTTTAAACCCTCACAGTGACCAAAATTGCCATTTTTACAGAGTTTTGCTTACTCAAAAGCTTCAATTTTGACCCCTTTCAGGCACAGAAATGACTTTAAACACACTTATTTTAGTTGACAAAGTCATAATTCACATCCAACAGTCATTTACAGTCAAAAGATTAAATGTTAAAATTTCATCCATATTGACCATTTTGGGATCGTTCGACATGTCCGGAGTCATCGTTTTTCATCCGAAAATTGATTTTTTGGACTGTACCAAAAATGATTCAAAATGTCAATTGGATCGTGCCTCATGTTGAATAACCACTTTTTAAACCCTCACAGTGACCAAAATTGCCATTTTTACAGAGTTTTGCTTACTCAAAAGCTTCAATTTTGACCCCTTTCAGGCACAGAAATGACTTTAAACACACTTATTTTAGTTGACAAAGTCATAATTCACATCCAACAGTCATTTACAGTCAAAAGATTAAATGTTAAAATTTCATCCATATTGACCATTTTGGGATCGTTCGACATGTCCGGAGTCATTGTTTTTCATCCGAAAATTGATTTTTTGGACTGTACCAAAAATGATTCAAAATGTCAATTGGATCGTGCCTCATGTTGAATAACCACTTTTTAAACCCTCACAGTGACCAAAATTGCCATTTTTCAGAGTTTTGCTTACTCAAAAGCTTCAATTTTGACCCATTTCAGGCACAGAAATGACTTTAAACACACTTATTTTAGTTGACAAAGTCATAATTCACATCCAACAGTCATTTACAGTCAAAAGATTAAATGTTAAAATTTCATCCATATTGACCATTTTGGGATCGTTCGACATGTCCGGAGTCATCGTTTTTCATCCGAAAATTGATTTTTTGGACTGTACCAAAAATGATTCAAAATGTCAATTGGATCGTGCCTCATGTTGAATAACCACTTTTTAAACCCTCACAGTGACCAAAATTGCCATTTTTACAGAGTTTTGATTACTCAAAAGCTTCAATTTTGACCCATTTCAGGCACAGAAATGACTTTAAACACACTTATTTTAGTTGACAAAGTCATAATTCACATCCAACAGTCATTTACAGTCAAAAGATTAAAGGTTAAAATTTCATCCATATTGACCATTTTGGGATCGTTCGACATGTCCGGAGTCATTGTTTTTCATCCGAAAATTGATTTTTTGAACTGTACCAAAAATGATTCAAAATGTCAATTGGATCGTGCCTCATGTTGAATAACCACTTATTAAACCCTCACAGTGACCAAAATTGCAAATTTTACACAGTTTTGCTTACTCAAAAGCTTCAATTTTGACCCATTTCAGGCACAGAAATGACTTTAAACACACTTATTTCAGTTGACAAAGCCATAATTCACATCCAACAGTCATTTAGAGTCAAAAGATTAAATGTTAAAATTTCATCATTATAGACCATTTTGGGAACGTTCGACAGGTCCGGAGTCATCGTTTTTCGTCTGAAAATTGATTTTTTGGACTGTACCAAAAATGATTCAAAATGTCAATTGGATCGTGCCTCATGTTGAATAACCACTTTTTAAACCCTCAGAGTGACCAAAATTGCCATTTTTACAGAGTTTTGATTACTCAAAAGCTTCAATTTTTACCCCTTTGAGGCACAGAAATGACTTTAAACACTCTTATTTTAGTTGACAAAGTCATAATTCACATCCAACAGTCATTTACAGTCAAAAGATTAAATGTTAAAATTTCATCCATATTGACCATTTTGGGATCGTTCGACATGTCTGGAGTCATCGTTTTTCTTCCGAAAATTGATTTTTTGGACTGTACCAAAAATGATTCAAAATGTCAATTGGATCATGCCTCATGTTGAATAACCACTTTTTAAACCCTCACAATGACCAAAATTGCCATTTTTACAGAGTTTTGATTACTCAAAAGCTTCAATTTTTACCCCTTTGAGGCACAGAAATGACTTTAAACACACTTATTTTAGTTGACAAAGTCATAATTCACATCCAACAGTCATTTACAGTCAAAAGATTAAATGTTAAAATTTCATCCATATTGACCATTTTGGGATCGTTCGACATGTCCGGAGTCATCGTTTTTCATCCGAAAATTGATTTTTTGAATTGTACCAAAAATGATTCAAAATGTCAATTGGATCGTGCCTCATGTTGAATAACCACTTTTTAAACCCTCACAGTGACCAAAATTGCCAATTTTACACAGTTTTGCTTACTCAAAAGCTTCAATTTTGACCCATTTCAGGCACAGAAATGACTTTAAACACACTTATTTTAGTTGACAAAGCCATAATTCACATCCAACAGTCATTTAGAGTCAAAAGATTAAATGTTAACATTTTATCATTATAGACCATTTTGGGAACGTTCGACAGGTCCGGAGTCATCGTTTTTCGTCTGAAAATTGATTTTTTGGACTGTACCCAAAATGATTCAAAATGTCAATTGGATCGTGCCTCATGTTGAATAACCACTTTTTAAACCCTCAGAGTGACCAAAATTGCCATTTTTACAGAGTTTTGATTACTCAAAAGCTTCAATTTTTACCCCTTTGAGGCACAGAAATGACTTTAAACACACTTATTTTAGTTGACAAAGTCATAATTCACATCCAACAGTCATTTACAGTCAAAAGATTAAATGTTAAAATTTCATCCATATTGACCATTTTGGGATCGTTCGACATGTCCGGAGTCATCGTTTTTCATCCGAAAATTGATTTTTTGGACTGTACCAAAAATGATTCAAAATGTCAATTGGATCGTGCCTCATGTTGAATAACCACTTTTTAAACCCTCACAGTGACCAAAATTGCCATTTTTACAGAGTTTTGATTACTCAAAAGCTTCAATTTTTACCCCTTTGAGGCACAGAAATGACTTTAAATTTACAGTCAAAAGATTAAATGTTAAATTTTCATCCATATTGACCATTTTGGGATCGTTCGACATGTCCGGAGTCATCGTTTTTCATCCGAAAATTGATTTTTTGGACTGTACCAAAAATGATTCAAAATGTCAATTGGATCGTGCCTCATGTTGAATAAACACTTTTTAAACCCTCACAGTGACCAAAATTGCCATTTTTACAGAGTTTTGATTACTCAAAAGCTTCAATTTTGACCCATTTCAGGCACAGAAATGACTTTAAACACACTTATTTTAGTTGACAAAGTCATAATTCACATCCAACAGTCATTTGCAGTCAAAAGATTAAATGTTAAAATTTCATCCATATTGACCATTTTGGGATCGTTCGACATGTCCGGAGTCATCGTTTTTCATCCGAAAATTGATTTTTTGGACTGTACCAAAAATGATTCAAAATGTCAATTGGATCGTGCCTCATTTTGAATAACCACTTTTTAAACCCTCACAGTGACCAAAATTGCCAATTTTACAGAGTTTTGCTTACACAAAAGCTTCAATTTTGACCCGTTTCAGGCACAGAAATGACTTTAAACACACTTATTTTAGTTGACAAAGTCATTATTCACATCCAACAGTCATTTAGAGTCAAAAGATTAAATGTTAAAATTTCATCCATATTGACCATTTTGGGATCGTTCGACATGTCCGGAGTCATCGTTTTTCATCCGAAAATTGATTTTTTGGACTGTACCAAAAATGATTCAAAATGTCAATTGGATCGTGCCTCATGTTGAATAACCACTTTTTAAACCCTCAGAGTGACCAAAATTGCCATTTTTACAGAGTTTTGATTACTCAAAAGCTTCAATTTTTACCCCTTTGAGGCACAGAAATGACTTTAAACACACTTATTTTAGTTGACAAAGTCATTATTCTCATCCAACAGTCATTTAGAGTCAAAAGATTAAATGTTAAAATTTCATCCATATTGACCATTTTGGGATCGTTCGACATGTCCGGAGTCATCGATTTTCAGCCGAAAATTGATTTTTTGGACTGTACCAAAAATTATTCAAAATGTCAATTGGATCGTGCCTCATGTTGAATAACCACTTTTTAAACCCTCACAGTGACCAAAATTGCCATTTTTACAGAGTTTTGATTACTCAAAAGCTTCAATTTTGACCCATTTCAGGCACAGAAATGACTTTAAACACACTTATTTTAGTTGACAAAGTCATAATTCACATCCAACAGTCATTTACAGTCAAAAGAATAAATGTTAAAATTTCATCCATATTGACCATTTTGGGATCGTTCGACATGTCCGGAGTCATTGTTTTTCATCCGAAAATTGATTTTTTTGGACTGTACCAAAAATGATTCAAAATGTCAATTGGATCGTGCCTCATGTTGAATAACCACTTTTTAAACCCTCACAGTGACCAAAATTGCCATTTTTACAGAGTTTTGCTTACTCAAAAGCTTCAATTTTGACCCATTTCAGGCACAGAAATGACTTTAAACACACTTATTTTAGTTGACAAAGTCATAATTCACCTCCAACAGTCATTTACAGTCAAAAGATTAAATGTTAAAATTTCATCCATATTGACCATTTTGGGATCGTTCGACATGTACGGAGTCATTGTTTTTCATCCGAAAATTGATTTTTTGGACTGTACCAAAAATGATTCAAAATGTCAATTGGATCGTGCCTCATGTTGAATAACCACTTTTTAAACCCTCACAGTGACCAAAATTGCCATTTTTACAGAGTTTTGCTTACTCAAAAGCTTCAATTTTGACCCATTTCAGGCACAGAAATGACTTTAAACACACTTATTTTAGTTGACAAAGTCATAATTCACATCCAACAGTCATTTACAGTCAAAAGATTAAATGTTAAAATTTCATCCATATTGACCATTTTGGGATCGTTCGACATGTCCGGAGTCATCGTTTTTCATCCAAAATTGATTTTTTGGACTGTACCAAAAATGATTCAAAATGTCAATTGGATCGTGCCTCATGTTGAATAACCACTTTTTAAACCCTCACAGTGACCAAAATTGCCATTTTTACAGAGTTTTGATTACTCAAAAGCTTCAATTTTGACCCATTTCAGGCACAGAAATGACTTTAAACACACTTATTTTAGTTGACAAAGTCATAATTCACATCCAACAGTCATTTACAGTCAAAAGATTAAAGGTTAAAATTTCATCCATATTGACCATTTTGGGATCGTTCGACATGTCCGGAGTCATTGTTTTTCATCCGAAAATTGATTTTTTGAACTGTACCAAAAATGATTCAAAATGTCAATTGGATCGTGCCTCATGTTGAATAACCACTTTTTAAACCCTCACAGTGACCAAAATTGCCAATTTTACACAGTTTTGCTTACTCAAAAGCTTCAATTTTGACCCATTTCAGGCACAGAAATGACTTTAAACACACTTATTTTAGTTGACAAAGCCATAATTCACATCCAACAGTCATTTAGAGTCAAAAGATTAAATGTTAAAATTTCATCATTATAGACCATTTTGGGAACGTTCGACAGGTCCGGAGTCATCGTTTTTCGTCTGAAAATTGATTTTTTGGACTGTACCAAAAATGATTCAAAATGTCAATTGGATCGTGCCTCATGTTGAATAACCACTTTTTAAACCCTCAGAGTGACCAAAATTGCCATTTTTACAGAGTTTTGATTACTCAAAAGCTTCAATTTTTACCCCTTTGAGGCACAGAAATGACTTTAAACACACTTATTTTAGTTGACAAAGTCATAATTCACATCCAACAGTCATTTACAGTCAAAAGATTAAATGTTAAAATTTCATCCATATTGACCATTTTGGGATCGTTCGACATGTCCGGAGTCATCGTTTTTCATCCGAAAATTGATTTTTTGGACTGTACCAAAAATGATTCAAAATGTCAATTGGATCATGCCTCATGTTGAATAACCACTTTTTAAACCCTCACAGTGACCAAAATTGCCATTTTTACAGAGTTTTGATTACTCAAAAGCTTCAATTGTGACCCATTTCAGGCACAGAAATGACTTTAAACACACTTATTTTAGTTGACAAAGTCATAATTCACATCCAACAGTCATTTACAGTCAAAAGATTAAATGTTAAAATTTCATCCATATTGACCATTTTGGGATCGTTCGACATGTCCGGAGTCATTGTTTTTCATCCGAAAATTGATTTTTTGAACTGTACCAAAAATGATTCAAAATGTCAATTGGATCGTGCCTCATGTTGAATAACCACTTTTTAAACCCTCACAGTGACCAAAATTGCCAATTTTACACAGTTTTGCTTACTCAAAAGCTTCAATTTTGACCCATTTCAGGCACAGAAATGACTTTAAACACACTTATTTTAGTTGACAAAGCCATAATTCACATCCAACAGTCATTTAGAGTCAAAAGATTAAATGTTAAAATGTCATCATTATAGACCATTTTGGGAACGTTCGACAGGTCCGGAGTCATCGTTTTTCGTCTGAAAATTGATTTTTTGGACTGTACCAAAAATGATTCAAAATGTCAATTGGATCGTGCCTCATGTTGAATAACCACTTTTTAAACCCTCAGAGTGACCAAAATTGCCATTTTTACAGAGTTTTGATTACTCAAAAGCTTCAATTTTTACCCCTTTGAGGCACAGAAATGACTTTAAACACACTTATTTTAGTTGACAAAGTCATAATTCACATCCAACAGTCATTTACAGTCAAAAGATTAAATGTTAAAATTTCATCCATATTGACCATTTTGGGATCGTTCGACATGTCCGGAGTCATCGTTTTTCATCCGAAAATTGATTTTTTGGACTGTACCAAAAATGATTCAAAATGTCAATTGGATCATGCCTCATGTTGAATAACCACTTTTTAAACCCTCACAGTGACCAAAATTGCCATTTTTACAGAGTTTTGATTACTCAAAAGCTTCAATTGTGACCCATTTCAGGCACAGAAATGACTTTAAACACACTTATTTTAGTTGACAAAGTCATAATTCACATCCAACAGTCATTTACAGTCAAAAGATTAAATGTTAAAATTTCATCCATATTGACCATTTTGGGATCGTTCGACATGTCCGGAGTCATCGTTTTTCATTCGAAAATTGATTTTTTGGACTGTACCAAAAAAGATTCAAAATGTCAATTGGATCGTGCCTCATGTTGAATAACCACTTTTTAAACCCTCAGAGTGACCAAAATTGCCATTTATACAGAGTTTTGATTACTCAAAAGCTTCAATTTTTCACCCCTTTGAGGCACAGAAATGACTTTAAACACACTTATTTTAGTTGACAAAGTCATAATTCACATCCAACAGTCATTTACAGTCAAAAGATTAAATGTTAAAATTTCATCCATATTGACCATTTTGGGATCGTTCGACATGTCCGGAGTCATCGTTTTTCATCCGAAAATTGATTTTTTGGACTGTACCAAAAATGATTCAAAATGTCAATGCCTCATGTTGAATAACCACTTTTTAAACCCTCACAGTGACCAAAATTGCCATTTTTACAGAGTTTTGATTACTCAAAAGCTTCAATTTTGACCCATTTCAGGCACAGAAATGACTTTAAACACACTTATTTTAGTTGACAAAGTCATAATTCACATCCAACAGTCATTTACAGTCAAAAGATTAAATGTTAAAATTTCATCCATATTGACCATTTTGGGATCGTTCGACATGTCCGGAGTCATCGTTTTTCATCCGAAAATTGATTTTTTGGACTGTACCAAAAATGATTCAAAATGTCAATTGGATCGTGCCTCATGTTGAATAACCACTTTTTAAACCCTCACAGTGACCAAAATTGCCATTTTTCAGAGTTTTGCTTACTCAAAAGCTTCAATTTTGACCCATTTCAGGCACAGAAATGACTTTAAACACACTTATTTTAGTTGACAAAGTCATAATTCACATCCAACAGTCATTTACAGTCAAAAGATTAAAGGTTAAAATTTCATCCATATTGACCATTTTGGGATCGTTCGACATGTCCGGAGTCATTGTTTTTCATCCGAAAATTGATTTTTTGAACTGTACCAAAAATGATTCAAAATGTCAATTGGATCGTGCCTCATGTTGAATAACCACTTTTTAAACCCTCACAGTGACCAAAATTGCCAATTTTACACAGTTTTGCTTACTCAAAAGCTTCAATTTTGACCCATTTCAGGCACAGAAATGACTTTAAACACACTTATTTTAGTTGACAAAGCCATAATTCACATCCAACAGTCATTTAGAGTCAAAAGATTAAATGTTAAAATTTCATCATTATAGACCATTTTGGAACGTTCGACAGGTCCGGAGTCATCGTTTTTCGTCTGAAAATTGATTTTTTGGACTGTACCAAAAATGATTCAAAATGTCAATTGGATCGTGCCTCATGTTGAATAACCACTTTTTGAACCCTCAGAGTGACCAAAATTGCCATTTTTACAGAGTTTTGATTACTCAAAAGCTTCAATTTTTACCCCTTTGAGGCACAGAAATGACTTTAAACACTCTTATTTTAGTTGACAAAGTCATAATTCACATCCAACAGTCATTTACAGTCAAAAGATTAAATGTTAAAATTTCATCCATATTGACCATTTTGGGATCGTTCGACATGTCTGGAGTCATCGTTTTTCATCCGAAAATTGATTTTTTGGACTGTACCAAAAATGATTCAAAATGTCAATTGGATCATGCCTCATGTTGAATAACCACTTTTTAAACCCTCACAGTGACCAAAATTGCCATTTTTACAGAGTTTTGATTACTCAAAAGCTTCAATTTTGACCCATTTCAGGCACAGAAATGACTTTAAACACACTTATTTTAGTTGACAAAGTCATAATTCACATCCAACAGTCATTTACAGTCAAAAGATTAAATGTTAAAATTTCATCCATATTGACCATTTTGGGATCGTCGGACATGTCCGGAGTCATCGTTTTTCATCCGAAAATTGATTTTTTGCACTGTACCAAAAAAGATTCAAAATGTCAATTGGATCGTGCCTCATGTTGAATAACCACTTTTTAAACCCTCACAGTGACCAAAATTGCCAATTTTACAGAGTTTTGCTTACACAAAAGCTTCAATTTTGACCCGTTTCAGGCACAGAAATGACTTTAAACACACTTATTTTAGTTGACAAAGTCATTATTCACATCCAACAGTCATTTAGAGTCAAAAGATTAAATGTTGAAATTTCATCCATATTGACCATTTTGGGATCGTTCGACATGTCCGGAGTCATCGTTTTTCATCCGAAAATTGATTTTTTGGACTGTACCAAAAATGATTCAAAATGTCAATTGGATCGTGCCTCATGTTGAATGACCACTTTTTAAACCCTCACAGTGACCAAAATTGCCATTTTTACAGAGTTTTGATTACTCAAAAGCTTCAATTTTGACCCATTTCAGGCACAGAAATGACTTTAAACACACTTATTTTAGTTGACAAAGTCATAATTCACATCCAACAGTCATTTACAGTCAAAAGATTAAATGTTAAAATTTCATCCATATTGACCATTTTGGGATCGTTCGACATGTCATCTGTCATCGTTTTTCATCCGAAAATTGATTTTTTGGACTGTACCAAAAATGATTCAAAATGTCAATTGGATCGTGCCTCATGTTGAATAACCACTTTTTAAACCCTCACAGTGACCAAAATTGCCATTTTTACAGAGTTTTGCTTACTCAAAAGCTTCAATTTTGACCCATTTCAGGCACAGAAATGACTTTAAACACACTCATTTTAGTTGACAAAGTCATAATTCACACCCAACAGTCATTTACAGTCAAAAGATTAAATGGTAAAATTTCATCCATATTGACCATTTTGGGATCGTTCGACATGTCCGGAGTCATCGTTTTTCATCCGAAAATTGATTTTTTGGACTGTACCAAAAATTATTCAAAATGTCAATTGGATCGTGCCTCATGTTGAATAACCACTTTTTAAACCCTCACAGTGACCAAAATTGCCATTTTTACAGAGTTTTGCTTACTCAAAAGCTTCAATTTTGACCCATTTCAGGCACAGAAATGACTTTAAACACACTTATTTTAGTTGACAAAGTCATAATTCACATCCAACAGTCATTTACAGTCAAAAGATTAAATGTTAAAATTTCATCCATATTGACCATTTTGGGATCGTTCGACATGTCCGGAGTCATCGTTTTTCATCCGAAAATTGATTTTTTGGACTGTACCAAAAATGATTCAAAATGTCAATTGGATCATGCCTCATGTTAAATAACCACTTTTTAAACCCTCACAGTGACTAAAATTGCCATTTTTACAGAGTTTTGATTACTCAAAAGCTTCAATTTTTACCCCTTTGAGGCACAGAAATGACTTTAAACACACTTATTTTAGTTGACAAAGTCATAATTCACATCCAACAGTCATTTACAGTCAAAAGATTAAATGTTAAAATTTCATCCATATTGACCATTTTGGGATCGTTCTACATGTCCGGAGTCATCGTTTTTCATCCGAAAATTGATTTTTTGGACTGTACCAAAAATGATTCAAAATGTCAATTGGATCGTGCCTCATGTTGAATAACCACTTTTTAAACCCTCACAGTGACCAAAATTGCCATTTTTACAGAGTTTTGATTACTCAAAATCTTCAATTTTGACCCATTTCAGGCACAGAAATGACTTTAAACACACTTATTTTAGTTGACAAAGTCATAATTCACATCCAACAGTCATTTACAGTCAAAAGATTAAATGTTAAAATTTCATCCATATTGACCATTTTGGGATCGTTCGACATGTCCGGAGTCATCGTTTTTCATCCGAAAATTGATTTTTTGGACTGTACCAAAAATGATTCAAAATGTCAATTGGATCGTGCCTCATGTTGAATAACCACTTTTTAAACCCTCAGAGTGACCAAAATTGCCAATTTTACAGAGTTTTGCTTACACAAAAGCTTCAATTTTGACCCGTTTCAGGCACAGAAATGACTTTAAACACACTTATTTTAGTTGACAAAGTCATTATTCACATCCAACAGTCATTTAGAGTCAAAAGATTAAATGTTAAAATTTCATCCATATTGACCATTTTGGGATCGTTCGACATGTCCGGAGTCATCGTTTTTCATCCGAAAATTGATTTTTTGGACTGTACCAAAAATGATTCAAAATGTCAATTGGATCGTGCCTCATGTTGAATAACCACTTTTTAAACCCTCACAGTGACCAAAATTGCCATTTTTACAGAGTTTTGATTACTCAAAAGCTTCAATTTTGACCCATTTCAGGCACAGAAATGACTTTAAACACACTTATTTTAGTTGACAAAGTCATAATTCACATCCAACAGTCATTTACAGTCAAAAGATTAAATGTTAAAATTTCATCCATATTGACCATTTTGGGATCGTTCGACATGTCCGGAGTCATCGTTTTTCATCCGAAAATTGATTTTTTGGACTGTACCAAAAATGATTCAAAATGTCAATAGGATCGTGCCTCATGTTGAATAACCACTTTTTAAACCCTCACAGTGACCAAAATTGCCAATTTTACAGAGTTTTGCTTACACAAAAGCTTCAATTTTGACCCGTTTCAGGCACAGAAATGACTTTAAACACACTTATTTTAGTTGACAAAGTCATTATTCACATCCAACAGTCATTTAGAGTCAAAAGATTAAATGTTAAAATTTCATCCATATTGACCATTTTGGGATCGTTCGACATGTCCGGAGTCGTTTTTCATCCGAAAATTGATTTTTTGGACTGTACCAAAAATGATTCAAAATGTCAATTGGATCGTGCCTCATGTTGAATAACCACTTTTTAAACCCTCACAGTGACCAAAATTGCCATTTTTACAGAGTTTTGATTACTCAAAAGCTTCAATTTTGACCCATTTCAGGCACAGAAATGACTTCAAACACACTTATTTTAGTTGACAAAGTCATATTTCACATCCAACAGTCATTTACAGTCAAAAGATTAAATGTTAAAATTTCATCCATATTGACCATTTTGGGATCGTTCGACATGTCCGGAGTCATCGTTTTTCATCCGAAAATTGATTTTTTGGACTGTACCAAAAATGATTCAAAATGTCAATTGGATCGTGCCTCATTTTGAATAACCACTTTTTAAACCCTCACAGTGACCAAAATTGCCAATTTTACAGAGTTTTGCTTACACAAAAGCTTCAATTTTGACCCGTTTCAGGCACAGAAATGACTTTAAACACACTTATTTTAGTTGACAAAGTCATTATTCACATCCAACAGTCATTTAGAGTCAAAAGATTAAATGTTAAAATTTCATCCATATTGACCAT
Organism: Lissotriton vulgaris; assembly: GCF_964263255.1. Lineage (NCBI taxonomy): Eukaryota > Metazoa > Chordata > Amphibia > Caudata > Salamandridae > Lissotriton > Lissotriton vulgaris. The sequence goes on along the minus strand of NW_028248873.1, from coordinate 230,988 downwards.
TTTGGGATCGTTCGACATGTCCGGAGTCATCGTTTTTCATCCGAAAATTGATTTTTTGGACTGTACCAAAAATGATTCAAAATGTCAATTGGATCGTGCCTCATGTTGAATAACCACTTTTTAAACCCTCACAGTGACCAAAATTGCCATTTTTACAGAGTTTTGATTACTCAAAAGCTTCAATTTTGACCCATTTCAGGCACAGAAATGACTTTAAACACACTTATTTTAGTTGACAAAGTCATAATTCACATCCAACAGTCATTTACAGTCAAAAGATTAAATGATAAAATTTCATCCATATTGACCATTTTGGGATCGTTCGACATGTCCGGAGTCATCGTTTTTCATCCGAAAATTGATTTTTTGGACTGTACCAAAAATGATTCAAAATGTCAATTGGATCGTGCCTCATGTTGAATAACCACTTTTTAAACCCTCACAGTGACCAAAATTGCCATTTTTACAGAGTTTTGCTTACTCAAAAGCTTCAATTTTGACCCATTTCAGGCACAGAAATGACTTTAAACACACTCATTTTAGTTGACAAAGTCATAATTCACATCCAACAGTCATTTACAGTCAAAAGATTAAATGTTAAAATTTCATCCATATTGACCATTTTGGGATCGTTCGACATGTCCGGAGTCATCGTTTTTCATCCGAAAATTGATTTTTTGGACTGTACCAAAAATGATTCAAAATGTCAATTGGATCATGCCTCATGTTAAATAACCACTTTTTAAACCCTCACAGTGACCAAAATTGCCATTTTTACAGAGTTTTGATTACTCAAAAGCTTCAATTTTTACCCCTTTGAGGCACAGAAATGACTTTAAACACACTTATTTTAGTTGACAAAGTCATAATTCACATCCAACAGTCATTTACAGTCAAAAGATTAAATGTTAAAATTTCATCCATATTGACCATTTTGGGATCGTTCGACATGTCCGGAGTCATCGTTTTTCATCTGAAAATTGATTTTTTGGACTGTACCAAAAATGATTCAAATGTCAATTGGATCATGCCTCATGTTGAATAACCACTTTTTAAACCCTCACAGTGACCAAAATTGCCATTTTTACAGAGTTTTGATTACTCAAAAGCTTCAATTTTTACCCCTTTGAGGCACAGAAATGACTTTAAACACACTTATTTTAGTTGACAAAGTCATAATTCACATCCAACAGTCATTTACAGTCAAAAGATTAAATGTTAAAATTTCATCCATATTGACCATTTTGGGATCGTTCGACATGTCCGGAGTCATCGTTTTTCATCCGAAAATTGATTTTTTGAACTGTACCAAAAATGATTCAAAATGTCAATTGGATCGTGCCTCATGTTGAATAACCACTTTTTAAACCCTCACAGTGACCAAAATTGCCAATTTTACACAGTTTTGCTTACTCAAAAGCTTCAATTTTGACCCATTTCAGGCACAGAAATGACTTTAAACACACTTATTTTAGTTGACAAAGCCATAATTCACATCCAACAGTCATTTAGAGTCAAAAGATTAAATGTTAAAATTTCATCATTATAGACCATTTTGGGAACGTTCGACAGGTCCGAAGTCATCGTTTTTCGTCAAAAAATTGATTTTTTTGGACTGTACCAAAAAAGATTCAAAATGTCAATTGGATCGTGCCTCATGTTGAATAACCACTTTTTAAACCCTCACAGTGACCAAAATTGCCATTTTTACAGAGTTTTGCTTACTCAAAAGCTTCAATTTTTACCCATTTCAGGCACAGAAATGACTTTAAACACACTTATTTTAGTTGACAAAGTCATAATTCACATCCAACAGTCATTTACAGTCAAAAGATTAAATGTTAAAATTTCATCCATATTGACCATTTTGGGATCGTTCGACATGTCCGGAGTCATCGTTTTTCATCCGAAAATTGATTTTTTGGACTGTACCAAAAATGATTCAAAATGTCAATTGGATCATGCCTCATGTTAAATAACCACTTTTTAAACCCTCACAGTGACCAAAATTGCCATTTTTACAGAGTTTTGATTACTCAAAAGCTTCAATTTTTACCCCTTTGAGGCACAGAAATGACTTTAAACACACTTATTTTAGTTGACAAAGTCATAATTCACATCCAACAGTCATTTACAGTCAAAAGATTAAATGTTAAAATTTCATCCATATTGACCATTTTGGGATCGTTCGACATGTCCGGAGTCATCGTTTTTCATCCGAAAATTGATTTTTTGGACTGTACCAAAAATGATTCAAAATGTCAATTGGATCGTGCCTCATGTTGAATAACCACTTTTTAAACCCTCACAGTGACCAAAATTGCCATTTTTACAGAGTTTTGATTACTCAAAATCTTCAATTTTGACCCATTTCAGGCACAGAAATGACTTTAAACACACTTATTTTAGTTGACAAAGTCATAATTCACATCCAACAGTCATTTACAGTCAAAAGATTAAATGTTAAAATTTCATCCATATTGACCATTTTGGGATCGTTCGACATGTCCGGACTCATCGTTTTTCATCCAAAAATTGATTTTTTGGACTGTACCAAAAATTATTCAAAATGTCAATTGGATCGTGCCTCATGTTGAATAACCACTTTTTAAACCCTCACAGTGACCAAAATTGCCATTTTTACAGAGTTTTTATTACTCAAAAGCTTCAATTTTGACCCATTTCAGGCACAGAAATGACTTTAAACACACTTATTTTAGTTGACAAAGTCATAATTCACATCCAACAGTCATTTACAGTCAAAAGATTAAATGTTAAAATTTCATCCATATTGACCATTTTGGGATCGTTCGACATGTCATCTGTCATCGTTTTTCATCCGAAAATTGATTTTTTGGACTGTACCAAAAATGATTCAAAATGTCAATTGGATCGTGCCTCATGTTGAATAACCACTTTTTAAACCCTCACAGTGACCAAAATTGCCATTTTTACAGAGTTTTGCTTACTCAAAAGCTTCAATTTTGACCCATTTCAGGCACAGAAATGACTTTAAACACACTTATTTTAGTTGACAAAGTCATAATTCACATCCAACAGTCATTTACAGTCAAAAGATTAAATGTTAAAATTTCATCCATATTGACCATTTTGGGATCGTTCGACATGTCCGGAGTCATCGTTTTTCATCCGAAAATTGATTTTTTGGACTGTACCAAAAATGATTCAAAATGTCAATAGGATCGTGCCTCATGTTGAATAACCACTTTTTAAACCCTCACAGTGACCAAAATTGCCAATTTTACAGAGTTTTGCTTACACAAAAGCTTCAATTTTGACCCGTTTCAGGCACAGAAATGACTTTAAACACACTTATTTTAGTTGACAAAGTCATTATTCACATCCAACAGTCATTTAGAGTCAAAAGATTAAATGTTAAAATTTCATCCATATTGACCATTTTGGGATCGTTCGACATGTCCGGAGTCATCGTTTTTCATCCGAAAATTGATTTTTTGGACTGTACCAAAAATGATTCAAAATGTCAATTGGATCGTGCCTCATGTTGAATAACCACTTTTTAAACCCTCACAGTGACCAAAATTGCCATTTTTACAGAGTTTTGATTACTCAAAAGCTTCAATTTTGACCCATTTCAGGCACAGAAATGACTTTAAACACACTTATTTTAGTTGACAAAGTCATAATTCACATCCAACAGTCATTTACAGTCAAAAGATTAAATGTTAAAATTTCATCCATATTGACCATTTTGGGATCGTTCGACATGTCCGGAGTCATCGTTTTTCATCCGAAAATTGATTTTTTGGACTGTACCAAAAATGATTCAAAATGTCAATTGGATCGTGCCTCATTTTGAATAACCACTTTTTAAACCCTCACAGTGACCAAAATTGCCAATTTTACAGAGTTTTGCTTACACAAAAGCTTCAATTTTGACCCGTTTCAGGCACAGAAATGACTTTAAACACACTTATTTTAGTTGACAAAGTCATTATTCACATCCAACAGTCATTTAGAGTCAAAAGATTAAATGTTAAAATTTCATCCATATTGACCATTTTGGGATCGTTCGACATGTCCGGAGTCATCGTTTTTCATCCGAAAATTGATTTTTTGGACTGTACCAAAAATGATTCAAAATGTCAATTGGATCGTGCCTCATGTTGAATAACCACTTTTTAAACCCTCACAGTGACCAAAATTGCCATTTTTACAGAGTTTTGATTACTCAAAAGCTTCAATTTTGACCCATTTCAGGCACAGAAATGACTTTAAACACACTTATTTTAGTTGACAAAGTCATAATTCACATCCAACAGTCATTTACAGTCAAAAGATTAAATGTCAAAATTTCATCCATATTGACCATTTTGGGATCGTTCGACATGTCCGGAGTCATTGTTTTTCATCCGAAAATTGATTTTTTGGACTGTACCAAAAATGATTCAAAATGTCAATTGGATCGTGCCTCATGTTGAATAACCACTTTTTAAACCCTCACAGTGACCAAAATTGCCATTTTTACAGAGTTTTGCTTACTCAAAAGCTTCAATTTTGACCCATTTCAGGCACAGAAATGACTTTAAACACACTTATTTTAGTTGACAAAGTCATAATTCACATCCAACAGTCATTTACAGTCAAAAGATTAAATGTTAAAATTTCATCCATATTGACCATTTTGGGATCGTTCGACATGTCCGGAGTCATCGTTTTTCATCTGAAAATTGATTTTTTGGACTGTACCAAAAATGATTCAAATGTCAATTGGATCATGCCTCATGTTGAATAACCACTTTTTTAAACCCTCACAGTGACCAAAATTGCCATTTTTACAGAGTTTTGATTACTCAAAAGCTTCAATTTTTACCCCTTTGAGGCACAGAAATGACTTTAAACACACTTATTTTAGTTGACAAAGTCATAATTCACATCCAACAGTTATTTACAGTCAAAAGATTAAATGTTAAAATTTCATCCATATTGACCATTTTGGGATCGTTCGACATGTCCGGAGTCATCGTTTTTCATCCGAAAATTGATTTTTTGAACTGTACCAAAAATGATTCAAAATGTCAATTGGATCGTGCCTCATGTTGAATAACCACTTTTTAAACCCTCACAGTGACCAAAATTGCCATTTTTACAGAGTTTTGATTACTCAAAAGCTTCAATTTTGACCCATTTCATGCACAGAAATGACTTTAAACACACTTATTTTAGTTGACAAAGTCATAATTCACATCCAACAGTCATTTACAGTCAAAAGATTAAATGTTAAAATTTCATCCATATTGACCATTTTGGGATCGTTCGACATGTCATCTGTCATCGTTTTTCATCCGAAAATTGATTTTTTGGACTGTACCAAAAATGATTCAAAATGTCAATTGGATCGTGCCTCATGTTGAATAACCACTTTTTAAACCCTCACAGTGACCAAAATTGCCATTTTTACAGAGTTTTGCTTACTCAAAAGCTTCAATTTTGACCCATTTCAGGCACAGAAATGACTTTAAACACACTTATTTTAGTTGACAAAGTCATAATTCACATCCAACAGTCATTTACAGTCAAAAGATTAAATGTTAAAATTTCATCCATATTGACCATTTTGGGATCGTTCGACATGTCATCTGTCATCGTTTTTCATCCGAAAATTGATTTTTTGGACTGTACCAAAAATGATTCAAAATGTCAATTGGATCGTGCCTCATGTTGAATAACCACTTTTTAAACCCTCACAGTGACCAAAATTGCCAATTTTACAGAGTTTTGCTTACACAAAAGCTTCAATTTTGACCCGTTTCAGGCACAGAAATGACTTTAAACACACTTATTTTAGTTGACAAAGTCATTATTCACATCCAACAGTCATTTAGAGTCAAAAGATTAAATGTTAAAATTTCATCCATATTGACCATTTTGGGATCGTTCGACATGTCCGGAGTCATCGTTTTTCATCCGAAAATTGATTTTTTGGACTGTACCAAAAATGATTCAAAATGTCAATTGGATCGTGCCTCATGTTGAATAACCACTTTTTAAACCCTCACAGTGACCAAAATTGCCATTTTTACAGAGTTTTGATTACTCAAAAGCTTCAATTTTGACCCATTTCAGGCACAGAAATGACTTTAAACACACTTATTTTAGTTGACAAAGTCATAATTCACATCCAACAGTCATTTACAGTCAAAAGATTAAATGTTAAAATTTCATCCATATTGACCATTTTGGGATCGTTCGACATGTCCGGAGTCGTTTTTCATCCGAAAATTGATTTTTTGGACTGTACCAAAAATGATTCAAAATGTCAATTGGATCGTGCCTCATTTTGAATAACCACTTTTTAAACCCTCACAGTGACCAAAATTGCCAATTTTACAGAGTTTTGCTTACACAAAAGCTTCAATTTTGACCCGTTTCAGGCACAGAAATGACTTTAAACACACTTATTTTAGTTGACAAAGTCATTATTCACATCCAACAGTCATTTAGAGTCAAAAGATTAAATGTTAAAATTTCATCCATATTGACCATTTTGGGATCGTTCGACATGTCCGGAGTCATCGTTTTTCATCCGAAAATTGATTTTTTGGACTGTACCAAAAATGATTCAAAATGTCAATTGGATCGTGCCTCATGTTGAATAACCACTTTTTAAACCCTCACAGTGACCAAAATTGCCATTTTTACAGAGTTTTGATTACTCAAAAGCTTCAATTTTGACCCATTTCAGGCACAGAAATGACTTTAAACACACTTATTTTAGTTGACAAAGTCATAATTCACATCCAACAGTCATTTACAGTCAAAAGATTAAATGATAAAATTTCATCCATATTGACCATTTTGGGATCGTTCGACATGTCCGGAGTCATCGTTTTTCATCCGAAAATTGATTTTTTGGACTGTACCAAAAATGATTCAAAATGTCAATTGGATCGTGCCTCATGTTGAATAACCACTTTTTAAACCCTCACAGTGACCAAAATTGCCATTTTTACAGAGTTTTGCTTACTCAAAAGCTTCAATTTTGACCCATTTCAGGCACAGAAATGACTTTAAACACACTCATTTTAGTTGACAAAGTCATAATTCACATCCAACAGTCATTTACAGTCAAAAGATTAAATGTTAAAATTTCATCCATATTGACCATTTTGGGATCGTTCGACATGTCCGGAGTCATCGTTTTTCATCCGAAAATTGATTTTTTGGACTGTACCAAAAATTATTCAAAATGTCAATTGGATCGTGCCTCATGTTGAATAACCACTTTTTAAACCCTCACAGTGACCAAAATTGCCATTTTTACAGAGTTTTGCTTACTCAAAAGCTTCAATTTTGACCCATTTCAGGCACAGAAATGACTTTAAACACACTTATTTTAGTTGACAAAGTCATAATTCACATCCAACAGTCATTTACAGTCAAAAGATTAAATGTTAAAATTTCATCCATATTGACCATTTTGGGATCGTTCGACATGTCCGGAGTCATCGTTTTTCATCCGAAAATTGATTTTTTGGACTGTACCAAAAATGATTCAAAATGTCAATTGGATCATGCCTCATGTTAAATAACCACTTTTTAAACCCTCACAGTGACCAAAATTGCCATTTTTACAGAGTTTTGATTACTCAAAAGCTTCAATTTTTACCCCTTTGAGGCACAGAAATGACTTCAAACACACTTATTTTAGTTGACAAAGTCATAATTCACATCCAACAGTCATTTACAGTCAAAAGATTAAATGTTAAAATTTCATCCATATTGACCATTTTGGGATCGTTCGACATGTCCGGAGTCATCGTTTTTCATCTGAAAATTGATTTTTTGGACTGTACCAAAAATGATTCAAATGTCAATTGGATCATGCCTCATGTTGAATAACCACTTTTTAAACCCTCACAGTGACCAAAATTGCCATTTTTACAGAGTTTTGATTACTCAAAAGCTTCAATTTTTACCCCTTTGAGGCACAGAAATGACTTTAAACACACTTATTTTAGTTGACAAAGTCATAATTCACATCCAACAGTCATTTACAGTCAAAAGATTAAATGTTAAAATTTCATCCATATTGACCATTTTGGGATCGTTCGACATGTCCGGAGTCATCGTTTTTCATCCGAAAATTGATTTTTTGAACTGTACCAAAAATGATTCAAAATGTCAATTGGATCGTGCCTCATGTTGAATAACCACTTTTTAAACCCTCACAGTGACCAAAATTGCCAATTTTACACAGTTTTGCTTACTCAAAAGCTTCAATTTTGACCCATTTCAGGCACAGAAATGACTTTAAACACACTTATTTTAGTTGACAAAGCCATAATTCACATCCAACAGTCATTTAGAGTCAAAAGATTAAATGTTAAAATTTCATCATTATAGACCATTTTGGGAACGTTCGACAGGTCCGAAGTCATCGTTTTTCGTCAAAAAATTGATTTTTTTGGACTGTACCAAAAAAGATTCAAAATGTCAATTGGATCGTGCCTCATGTTGAATAACCACTTTTTAAACCCTCACAGTGACCAAAATTGCCATTTTTACAGAGTTTTGCTTACTCAAAAGCTTCAATTTTGACCCATTTCAGGCACAGAAATGACTTTAAACACACTTATTTTAGTTGACAAAGTCATAATTCACATCCAACAGTCATTTACAGTCAAAAGATTAAATGTTAAAATTTCATCCATATTGACCATTTTGGGATCGTTCGACATGTCCGGAGTCATCGTTTTTCATCCGAAAATTGATTTTTTGGACTGTACCAAAAATGATTCAAAATGTCAATTGGATCATGCCTCATGTTAAATAACCACTTTTTAAACCCTCACAGTGACCAAAATTGCCATTTTTACAGAGTTTTGATTACTCAAAAGCTTCAATTTTTACCCCTTTGAGGCACAGAAATGACTTTAAACACACTTATTTTAGTTGACAAAGTCATAATTCACATCCAACAGTCATTTACAGTCAAAAGATTAAATGTTAAAATTTCATCCATATTGACCATTTTGGGATCGTTCGACATGTCCGGAGTCATCGTTTTTCATCCGAAAATTGATTTTTTGGACTGTACCAAAAATGATTCAAAATGTCAATTGGATCGTGCCTCATGTTGAATAACCACTTTTTAAACCCTCACAGTGACCAAAATTGCCATTTTTACAGAGTTTTGATTACTCAAAATCTTCAATTTTGACCCATTTCAGGCACAGAAATGACTTTAAACACACTTATTTTAGTTGACAAAGTCATAATTCACATCCAACAGTCATTTACAGTCAAAAGATTAAATGTTAAAATTTCATCCATATTGACCATTTTGGGATCGTTCGACATGTCCGGAGTCATCGTTTTTCATCCGAAAATTGATTTTTTGGACTGTACCAAAAATGATTCAAAATGTCAATTGGATCGTGCCTCATGTTGAATAACCACTTTTTAAACCCTCACAGTGACCAAAATTGCCAATTTTACAGAGTTTTGCTTACACAAAAGCTTCAATTTTGACCCGTTTCAGGCACAGAAATGACTTTAAACACACTTATTTTAGTTGACAAAGTCATTATTCACATCCAACAGTCATTTAGAGTCAAAAGATTAAATGTTAAAATTTCATCCATATTGACCATTTTGGGATCGTTCGACATGTCCGGAGTCATCGTTTTTCATCCGAAAATTGATTTTTTGGACTGTACCAAAAATTATTCAAAATGTCAATTGGATCGTGCCTCATGTTGAATAACCACTTTTTAAACCCTCACAGTGACCAAAATTGCCATTTTTACAGAGTTTTGATTACTCAAAAGCTTCAATTTTGACCCATTTCAGGCACAGAAATGACTTTAAACACACTTATTTTAGTTGACAAAGTCATAATTCACATCCAACAGTCATTTACAGTCAAAAGATTAAATGTTAAAATTTCATCCATATTGACCATTTTGGGATCGTTCGACATGTCATCTGTCATCGTTTTTCATCCGAAAATTGATTTTTTGGACTGTACCAAAAATGATTCAAAATGTCAATTGGATCGTGCCTCATGTTGAATAACCACTTTTTAAACCCTCACAGTGACCAAAATTGCCATTTTTACAGAGTTTTGCTTACTCAAAAGGTTCAATTTTGACCCATTTCAGGCACAGAAATGACTTTAAACACACTTATTTTAGTTGACAAAGTCATAATTCACATCCAACAGTCATTTACAGTCAAAAGATTAAATGTTAAAATTTCATCCATATTGACCATTTTGGGATCGTTCGACATGTCCGGAGTCATCGTTTTTCATCCGAAAATTGATTTTTTGGACTGTACCAAAAATGATTCAAAATGTCAATAGGATCGTGCCTCATGTTGAATAACCACTTTTTAAACCCTCACAGTGACCAAAATTGCCAATTTTACAGAGTTTTGCTTACACAAAAGCTTCAATTTTGACCCGTTTCAGGCACAGAAATGACTTTAAACACACTTATTTTAGTTGACAAAGTCATTATTCACATCCAACAGTCATTTAGAGTCAAAAGATTAAATGTTAAAATTTCATCCATATTGACCATTTTGGGATCGTTCGACATGTCCGGAGTCATCGTTTTTCATCCGAAAATTGATTTTTTGGACTGTACCAAAAATGATTCAAAATGTCAATTGGATCGTGCCTCATGTTGAATAACCACTTTTTAAACCCTCACAGTGACCAAAATTGCCATTTTTACAGAGTTTTGATTACTCAAAAGCTTCAATTTTGACCCATTTCAGGCACAGAAATGACTTTAAACACACTTATTTTAGTTGACAAAGTCATAATTCACATCCAACAGTCATTTACAGTCAAAAGATTAAATGTTAAAATTTCATCCATATTGACCATTTTGGGATCGTTCGACATGTCCGGAGTCATCGTTTTTCATCTGAAAATTGATTTTTTGGACTGTACCAAAAATGATTCAAATGTCAATTGGATCATGCCTCATGTTGAATAACCACTTTTTAAACCCTCACAGTGACCAAAATTGCCATTTTTACAGAGTTTTGATTACTCAAAAGCTTCAATTTTTACCCCTTTGAGGCACAGAAATGACTTTAAACACACTTATTTTAGTTGACAAAGTCATAATTCACATCCAACAGTCATTTACAGTCAAAAGATTAAATGTTAAAATTTCATCCATATTGACCATTTTGGGATCGTTCGACATGTCCGGAGTCATCGTTTTTCATCCGAAAATTGATTTTTTGAACTGTACCAAAAATGATTCAAAATGTCAATTGGATCGTGCCTCATGTTGAATAACCACTTTTTAAACCCTCACAGTGACCAAAATTGCCAATTTTACACAGTTTTGCTTACTCAAAAGCTTCAATTTTGACCCATTTCAGGCACAGAAATGACTTTAAACACACTTATTTTAGTTGACAAAGCCATAATTCACATCCAACAGTCATTTAGAGTCAAAAGATTAAATGTTAAAATTTCATCATTATAGACCATTTTGGGAACGTTCGACAGGTCCGAAGTCATCGTTTTTCGTCAAAAAATTGATTTTTTTGGACTGTACCAAAAAAGATTCAAAATGTCAATTGGATCGTGCCTCATGTTGAATAACCACTTTTTAAACCCTCACAGTGACCAAAATTGCCATTTTTACAGAGTTTTGCTTACTCAAAAGCTTCAATTTTGACCCATTTCAGGCACAGAAATGACTTTAAACACACTTATTTTAGTTGACAAAGTCATAATTCACATCCAACAGTCATTTACAGTCAAAAGATTAAATGTTAAAATTTCATCCATATTGACCATTTTGGGATCGTTCGACATGTCCGGAGTCATCGTTTTTCATCCGAAAATTGATTTTTTGGACTGTACCAAAAATGATTCAAAATGTCAATTGGATCATGCCTCATGTTAAATAACCACTTTTTAAACCCTCACAGTGACCAAAATTGCCATTTTTACAGAGTTTTGATTACTCAAAAGCTTCAATTTTTACCCCTTTGAGGCACAGAAATGACTTTAAACACACTTATTTTAGTTGACAAAGTCATAATTCACATCCAACAGTCATTTACAGTCAAAAGATTAAATGTTAAAATTTCATCCATATTGACCATTTTGGGATCGTTCGACATGTCCGGAGTCATCGTTTTTCATCCGAAAATTGATTTTTTGGACTGTACCAAAAATGATTCAAAATGTCAATTGGATCGTGCCTCATGTTGAATAACCACTTTTTAAACCCTCACAGTGACCAAAATTGCCATTTTTACAGAGTTTTGATTACTCAAAATCTTCAATTTTGACCCATTTCAGGCACAGAAATGACTTTAAACACACTTATTTTAGTTGACAAAGTCATAATTCACATCCAACAGTCATTTACAGTCAAAAGATTAAATGTTAAAATTTCATCCATATTGACCATTTTGGGATCGTTCGACATGTCCGGAGTCATCGTTTTTCATCCGAAAATTGATTTTTTGGACTGTACCAAAAATGATTCAAAATGTCAATTGGATCATGCCTCATGTTAAATAACCACTTTTTAAACCCTCACAGTGACCAAAATTGCCATTTTTACAGAGTTTTGATTACTCAAAAGCTTCAATTTTGACCCATTTCAGGCACAGAAATGACTTTAAACACACTTATTTTAGTTGACAAAGTCATAATTCACATCCAACAGTCATTTACAGTCAAAAGATTAAATGTTAAAATTTCATCCATATTGACCATTTTGGGATCGTTCGACATGTCATCTGTCATCGTTTTTCATCCGAAAATTGATTTTTTGGACTGTACCAAAAATGATTCAAAATGTCAATTGGATCGTGCCTCATGTTGAATAACCACTTTTTAAACCCTCACAGTGACCAAAATTGCCATTTTTACAGAGTTTTGCTTACTCAAAAGCTTCAATTTTGACCCATTTCAGGCACAGAAATGACTTTAAACACACTTATTTTAGTTGACAAAGTCATAATTCACATCCAACAGTCATTTACAGTCAAAAGATTAAATGTTAAAATTTCATCCATATTGACCATTTTGGGATCGTTCGACATGTCCGGAGTCATCGTTTTTCATCCGAAAATTGATTTTTTGGACTGTACCAAAAATGATTCAAAATGTCAATAGGATCGTGCCTCATGTTGAATAACCACTTTTTAAACCCTCACAGTGACCAAAATTGCCAATTTTACAGAGTTTTGCTTACACAAAAGCTTCAATTTTGACCCGTTTCAGGCACAGAAATGACTTTAAACACACTTATTTTAGTTGACAAAGTCATTATTCACATCCAACAGTCATTTAGAGTCAAAAGATTAAATGTTAAAATTTCATCCATATTGACCATTTTGGGATCGTTCGACATGTCCGGAGTCATCGTTTTTCATCCGAAAATTGATTTTTTGGACTGTACCAAAAATGATTCAAAATGTCAATTGGATCGTGCCTCATGTTGAATAACCACTTTTTAAACCCTCACAGTGACCAAAATTGCCATTTTTACAGAGTTTTGATTACTCAAAAGCTTCAATTTTGACCCATTTCAGGCACAGAAATGACTTTAAACACACTTATTTTAGTTGACAAAGTCATAATTCACATCCAACAGTCATTTACAGTCAAAAGATTAAATGTTAAAATTTCATCCATATTGACCATTTTGGGATCGTTCGACATGTCCGGAGTCATCGTTTTTCATCCGAAAATTGATTTTTTGGACTGTACCAAAAATGATTCAAAATGTCAATTGGATCGTGCCTCATTTTGAATAACCACTTTTTAAACCCTCACAGTGACCAAAATTGCCAATTTTACAGAGTTTTGCTTACACAAAAGCTTCAATTTTGACCCGTTTCAGGCACAGAAATGACTTTAAACACACTTATTTTAGTTGACAAAGTCATTATTCACATCCAACAGTCATTTAGAGTCAAAAGATTAAATGTTAAAATTTCATCCATATTGACCATTTTGGGATCGTTCGACATGTCCGGAGTCATCGTTTTTCATCCGAAAATTGATTTTTTGGACTGTACCAAAAATGATTCAAAATGTCAATTGGATCGTGCCTCATGTTGAATAACCACTTTTTAAACCCTCACAGTGACCAAAATTGCCATTTTTACAGAGTTTTGATTACTCAAAAGCTTCAATTTTGACCCATTTCAGGCACAGAAATGACTTTAAACACACTTATTTTAGTTGACAAAGTCATAATTCACATCCAACAGTCATTTACAGTCAAAAGATTAAATGATAAAATTTCATCCATATTGACCATTTTGGGATCGTTCGACATGTCCGGAGTCATCGTTTTTCATCCGAAAATTGATTTTTTGGACTGTACCAAAAATGATTCAAAATGTCAATTGGATCGTGCCTCATGTTGAATAACCACTTTTTAAACCCTCACAGTGACCAAAATTGCCATTTTTACAGAGTTTTGATTACTCAAAAGCTTCAATTTTGACCCATTTCATGCACAGAAATGACTTTAAACACACTTATTTTAGTTGACAAAGTCATAATTCACATCCAACAGTCATTTACAGTCAAAAGATTAAATGTTAAAATTTCATCCATATTGACCATTTTGGGATCGTTCGACATGTCCGGAGTCATCGTTTTTCATCCGAAAATTGATTTTTTGAACTGTACCAAAAATGATTCAAAATGTCAATTGGATCGTGCCTCATGTTGAATAACCACTTTTTAAACCCTCACAGTGACCAAAATTGCCATTTTTACAGAGTTTTGATTACTCAAAAGCTTCAATTTTGACCCATTTCATGCACAGAAATGACTTTAAACACACTTATTTTAGTTGACAAAGTCATAATTCACATCCAACAGTCATTTACAGTCAAAAGATTAAATGTTAAAATTTCATCCATATTGACCATTTTGGGATCGTTCGACATGTCATCTGTCATCGTTTTTCATCCGAAAATTGATTTTTTGGACTGTACCAAAAATGATTCAAAATGTCAATTGGATCGTGCCTCATGTTGAATAACCACTTTTTAAACCCTCACAGTGACCAAAATTGCCATTTTTACAGAGTTTTGCTTACTCAAAAGCTTCAATTTTGACCCATTTCAGGCACAGAAATGACTTTAAACACACTTATTTTAGTTGACAAAGTCATAATTCACATCCAACAGTCATTTACAGTCAAAAGATTAAATGTTAAAATTTCATCCATATTGACCATTTTGGGATCGTTCGACATGTCCGGAGTCATCGTTTTTCATCCGAAAATTGATTTTTTGGACTGTACCAAAAATGATTCAAAATGTCAATAGGATCGTGCCTCATGTTGAATAACCACTTTTTAAACCCTCACAGTGACCAAAATTGCCAATTTTACAGAGTTTTGCTTACACAAAAGCTTCAATTTTGACCCGTTTCAGGCACAGAAATGACTTTAAACACACTTATTTTAGTTGACAAAGTCATTATTCACATCCAACAGTCATTTAGAGTCAAAAGATTAAATGTTAAAATTTCATCCATATTGACCATTTTGGGATCGTTCGACATGTCCGGAGTCATCGTTTTTCATCCGAAAATTGATTTTTTGGACTGTACCAAAAATGATTCAAAATGTCAATTGGATCGTGCCTCATGTTGAATAACCACTTTTTAAACCCTCACAGTGACCAAAATTGCCATTTTTACAGAGTTTTGATTACTCAAAAGCTTCAATTTTGACCCATTTCAGGCACAGAAATGACTTTAAACACACTTATTTTAGTTGACAAAGTCATAATTCACATCCAACAGTCATTTACAGTCAAAAGATTAAATGTTAAAATTTCATCCATATTGACCATTTTGGGATCGTTCGACATGTCCGGAGTCATCGTTTTTCATCCGAAAATTGATTTTTTGGACTGTACCAAAAATGATTCAAAATGTCAATTGGATCGTGCCTCATTTTGAATAACCACTTTTTAAACCCTCACAGTGACCAAAATTGCCAATTTTACAGAGTTTTGCTTACACAAAAGCTTCAATTTTGACCCGTTTCAGGCACAGAAATGACTTTAAACACACTTATTTTAGTTGACAAAGTCATTATTCACATCCAACAGTCATTTAGAGTCAAAAGATTAAATGTTAAAATTTCATCCATATTGACCATTTTGGGATCGTTCGACATGTCCGGAGTCATCGTTTTTCATCCGAAAATTGATTTTTTGGACTGTACCAAAAATGATTCAAAATGTCAATTGGATCGTGCCTCATGTTGAATAACCACTTTTTAAACCCTCACAGTGACCAAAATTGCCATTTTTACAGAGTTTTGATTACTCAAAAGCTTCAATTTTGACCCATTTCAGGCACAGAAATGACTTTAAACACACTTATTTTAGTTGACAAAGTCATAATTCACATCCAACAGTCATTTACAGTCAAAAGATTAAATGATAAAATTTCATCCATATTGACCATTTTGGGATCGTTCGACATGTCCGGAGTCATCGTTTTTCATCCGAAAATTGATTTTTTGGACTGTACCAAAAATGATTCAAAATGTCAATTGGATCGTGCCTCATGTTGAATAACCACTTTTTAAACCCTCACAGTTACCAAAATTGCCATTTTTACAGAGTTTTGCTTACTCAAAAGCTTCAATTTTGACCCATTTCAGGCACAGAAATGACTTTAAACACACTTATTTTAGTTGACAAAGTCATAATTCACATCCAACAGTCATTTACAGTCAAAAGATTAAATGTTAAAATTTCATCCATATTGACCATTTTGGGATCGTTCGACATGTCCGGAGTCATTGTTTTTCATCCGAAAATTGATTTTTTGGACTGTACCAAAAATGATTCAAATGTCAATTGGATCATGCCTCATGTTGAATAACCACTTTTTAAACCCTCACAGTGACCAAAATTGCCATTGTTACAGAGTTTTGATTACTCAAAAGCTTCAATTTTTACCCCTTTGAGGCACAGAAATGACTTTAAACACACTTATTTTAGTTGACAAAGTCATAATTCACATCCAACAGTCATTTACAGTCAAAAGATTAAATGTTAAAATTTCATCCATATTGACCATTTTGGGATCGTTCGACATGTCCGGAGTCATCGTTTTTCATCCGAAAATTGATTTTTTGAACTGTACCAAAAATGATTCAAAATGTCAATTGGATCGTGCCTCATGTTGAATAACCACTTTTTAAACCCTCACAGTGACCAAAATTGCCAATTTTACACAGTTTTGCTTACTCAAAAGCTTCAATTTTGACCCATTTCAGGCACAGAAATGACTTTAAACACACTTATTTTAGTTGACAAAGCCATAATTCACATCCAACAGTCATTTAGAGTCAAAAGATTAAATGTTAAAATTTCATCATTATAGACCATTTTGGGAACGTTCGACAGGTCCGAAGTCATCGTTTTTCGTCTAAAAATTGATTTTTTTGGACTGTACCAAAAAAGATTCAAAATGTCAATTGGATCGTGCCTCATGTTGAATAACCACTTTTTAAACCCTCAGAGTGACCAAAATTGCCATTTATACAGAGTTTTGATTACTCAAAAGCTTCAATTTTTACCCCTTTGAGGCACAGAAATGACTTTAAACACACTTATTTTAGTTGACAAAGTCATAATTCACATCCAACAGTCATTTACAGTCAAAAGATTAAATGTTAAAATTTCATCCATATTGACCATTTTGGGATCGTTCGACATGTCATCTGTCATCGTTTTTCATCCGAAAATTGATTTTTTGGACTGTACCAAAAATGATTCAAAATGTCAATTGGATCGTGCCTCATGTTGAATAACCACTTTTTAAACCCTCACAGTGACCAAAATTGCCATTTTTACAGAGTTTTGCTTACTCAAAAGCTTCAATTTTGACCCATTTCAGGCACAGAAATGACTTTAAACACACTTATTTTAGTTGACAAAGTCATAATTCACATCCAACAGTCATTTACAGTCAAAAGATTAAATGTTAAAATTTCATCCATATTGACCATTTTGGGATCGTTCGACATGTCCGGAGTCATCGTTTTTCATCCGAAAATTGATTTTTTGGACTGTACCAAAAATGATTCAAAATGTCAATAGGATCGTGCCTCATGTTGAATAACCACTTTTTAAACCCTCACAGTGACCAAAATTGCCAATTTTACAGAGTTTTGCTTACACAAAAGCTTCAATTTTGACCCGTTTCAGGCACAGAAATGACTTTAAACACACTTATTTTAGTTGACAAAGTCATTATTCACATCCAACAGTCATTTAGAGTCAAAAGATTAAATGTTAAAATTTCATCCATATTGACCATTTTGGGATCGTTCGACATGTCCGGAGTCATCGTTTTTCATCCGAAAATTGATTTTTTGGACTGTACCAAAAATGATTCAAAATGTCAATTGGATCGTGCCTCATGTTGAATAACCACTTTTTAAACCCTCACAGTGACCAAAATTGCCATTTTTACAGAGTTTTGATTACTCAAAAGCTTCAATTTTGACCCATTTCAGGCACAGAAATGACTTTAAACACACTTATTTTAGTTGACAAAGTCATAATTCACATCCAACAGTCATTTACAGTCAAAAGATTAAATGTTAAAATTTCATCCATATTGACCATTTTGGGATCGTTCGACATGTCCGGAGTCATCGTTTTTCATCCGAAAATTGATTTTTTGGACTGTACCAAAAATGATTCAAAATGTCAATTGGATCGTGCCTCATTTTGAATAACCACTTTTTAAACCCTCACAGTGACCAAAATTGCCAATTTTACAGAGTTTTGCTTACACAAAAGCTTCAATTTTGACCCGTTTCAGGCACAGAAATGACTTTAAACACACTTATTTTAGTTGACAAAGTCATTATTCACATCCAACAGTCATTTAGAGTCAAAAGATTAAATGTTAAAATTTCATCCATATTGACCATTTTGGGATCGTTCGACATGTCCGGAGTCATCGTTTTTCATCCGAAAATTGATTTTTTGGACTGTACCAAAAATGATTCAAAATGTCAATTGGATCGTGCCTCATGTTGAATAACCACTTTTTAAACCCTCACAGTGACCAAAATTGCCATTTTTACAGAGTTTTGATTACTCAAAAGCTTCAATTTTGACCCATTTCAGGCACAGAAATGACTTTAAACACACTTATTTTAGTTGACAAAGTCATAATTCACATCCAACAGTCATTTACAGTCAAAAGATTAAATGATAAAATTTCATCCATATTGACCATTTTGGGATCGTTCGACATGTCCGGAGTCATCGTTTTTCATCCGAAAATTGATTTTTTGGACTGTACCAAAAATGATTCAAAATGTCAATTGGATCGTGCCTCATGTTGAATAACCACTTTTTAAACCCTCACAGTTACCAAAATTGCCATTTTTACAGAGTTTTGCTTACTCAAAAGCTTCAATTTTGACCCATTTCAGGCACAGAAATGACTTTAAACACACTTATTTTAGTTGACAAAGTCATAATTCACATCCAACAGTCATTTACAGTCAAAAGATTAAATGTTAAAATTTCATCCATATTGACCATTTTGGGATCGTTCGACATGTCCGGAGTCATTGTTTTTCATCCGAAAATTGATTTTTTGGACTGTACCAAAAATGATTCAAATGTCAATTGGATCATGCCTCATGTTGAATAACCACTTTTTAAACCCTCACAGTGACCAAAATTGCCATTGTTACAGAGTTTTGATTACTCAAAAGCTTCAATTTTTACCCCTTTGAGGCACAGAAATGACTTTAAACACACTTATTTTAGTTGACAAAGTCATAATTCACATCCAACAGTCATTTACAGTCAAAAGATTAAATGTTAAAATTTCATCCATATTGACCATTTTGGGATCGTTCGACATGTCCGGAGTCATCGTTTTTCATCCGAAAATTGATTTTTTGGACTGTATCAAAAATGATTCAAAATGTCAATTGGATCATGCCTCATGTTAAATAACCACTTTTTAAACCCTCACAGTGACCAAAATTGCCATTTTTACAGAGTTTTGATTACTCAAAAGCTTCAATTTTGACCCATTTCAGGCACAGAAATGACTTTAAACACACTTATTTTAGTTGACAAAGTCATAATTCACATCCAACAGTCATTTACAGTCAAAAGATTAAATGTTAAAATTTCATCCATATTGACCATTTTGGGATCGTTCGACATGTCCGGAGTCATCGTTTTTCATCCGAAAATTGATTTTTTGGACTGTACCAAAAATGATTCAAAATGTCAATTGGATCGTGCCTCATTTTGAATAACCACTTTTTAAACCCTCACAGTGACCAAAATTGCCAATTTTACAGAGTTTTGCTTACACAAAAGCTTCAATTTTGACCCGTTTCAGGCACAGAAATGACTTTAAACACACTTATTTTAGTTGACAAAGTCATTATTCACATCCAACAGTCATTTAGAGTCAAAAGATTAAATGTTAAAATTTCATCCATATTGACCATTTTGGGATCGTTCGACATGTCCGGAGTCATCGTTTTTCATCCGAAAATTGATTTTTTGGACTGTACCAAAAATGATTCAAAATGTCAATTGGATCGTGCCTCATGTTGAATAACCACTTTTTAAACCCTCACAGTGACCAAAATTGCCATTTTTACAGAGTTTTGATTACTCAAAAGCTTCAATTTTGACCCATTTCAGGCACAGAAATGACTTTAAACACACTTATTTTAGTTGACAAAGTCATAATTCACATCCAACAGTCATTTACAGTCAAAAGATTAAATGATAAAATTTCATCCATATTGACCATTTTGGGATCGTTCGACATGTCCGGAGTCATCGTTTTTCATCCGAAAATTGATTTTTTGGACTGTACCAAAAATGATTCAAAATGTCAATTGGATCGTGCCTCATGTTGAATAACCACTTTTTAAACCCTCACAGTTACCAAAATTGCCATTTTTTACAGAGTTTTGCTTACTCAAAAGCTTCAATTTTGACCCATTTCAGGCACAGAAATGACTTTAAACACACTTATTTTAGTTGACAAAGTCATAATTCACATCCAACAGTCATTTACAGTCAAAAGATTAAATGTTAAAATTTCATCCATATTGACCATTTTGGGATCGTTCGACATGTCCGGAGTCATTGTTTTTCATCCGAAAATTGATTTTTTGGACTGTACCAAAAATGATTCAAATGTCAATTGGATCATGCCTCATGTTGAATAACCACTTTTTAAACCCTCACAGTGACCAAAATTGCCATTGTTACAGAGTTTTGATTACTCAAAAGCTTCAATTTTTACCCCTTTGAGGCACAGAAATGACTTTAAACACACTTATTTTAGTTGACAAAGTCATAATTCACATCCAACAGTCATTTACAGTCAAAAGATTAAATGTTAAAATTTCATCCATATTGACCATTTTGGGATCGTTCGACATGTCCGGAGTCATCGTTTTTCATCCGAAAATTGATTTTTTGGACTGTACCAAAAATGATTCAAAATGTCAATTGGATCGTGCCTCATTTTGAATAACCACTTTTTAAACCCTCACAGTGACCAAAATTGCCAATTTTACAGAGTTTTGCTTACACAAAAGCTTCAATTTTGACCCGTTTCAGGCACAGAAATGACTTTAAACACACTTATTTTAGTTGACAAAGTCATTATTCACATCCAACAGTCATTTAGAGTCAAAAGATTAAATGTTAAAATTTCATCCATATTGACCATTTTGGGATCGTTCGACATGTCCGGAGTCATCGTTTTTCATCCGAAAATGGATTTTTTGGACTGTACCAAAAATGATTCAAAATGTCAATTGGATCGTGCCTCATGTTGAATAACCACTTTTTAAACCCTCACAGTGACCAAAATTGCCATTTTTACAGAGTTTTGATTACTCAAAAGCTTCAATTTTGACCCATTTCAGGCACAGAAATGACTTTAAACACACTTATTTTAGTTGACAAA
This sequence comes from Lissotriton vulgaris, assembly GCF_964263255.1. NCBI lineage: Eukaryota > Metazoa > Chordata > Amphibia > Caudata > Salamandridae > Lissotriton > Lissotriton vulgaris. The sequence continues at coordinate 208,982 of NW_028248873.1, read as the reverse complement.
GTCATAATTCACATCCAACAGTCATTTACAGTCAAAAGATTAAATGATAAAATTTCATCCATATTGACCATTTTGGGATCGTTCGACATGTCCGGAGTCATCGTTTTTCATCCGAAAATTGATTTTTTGGACTGTACCAAAAATGATTCAAAATGTCAATTGGATCGTGCCTCATGTTGAATAACCACTTTTTAAACCCTCACAGTGACCAAAATTGCCATTTTTACAGAGTTTTGCTTACTCAAAAGCTTCAATTTTGACCCATTTCAGGCACAGAAATGACTTTAAACACACTCATTTTAGTTGACAAAGTCATAATTCACATCCAACAGTCATTTACAGTCAAAAGATTAAATGTTAAAATTTCATCCATATTGACCATTTTGGGATCGTTCGACATGTCCGGAGTCATCGTTTTTCATCCGAAAATTGATTTTTTGGACTGTACCAAAAATGATTCAAAATGTCAATTGGATCGTGCCTCATGTTGAATAACCACTTTTTAAACCCTCACAGTGACCAAAATTGCCATTTTTACAGAGTTTTGCTTACTCAAAAGCTTCAATTTTGACCCATTTCAGGCACAGAAATGACTTTAAACACACTTATTTTAGTTGACAAAGTCATAATTCACATCCAACAGTCATTTACAGTCAAAAGATTAAATGTTAAAATTTCATCCATATTGACCATTTTGGGATCGTTCGACATGTCCGGAGTCATCGTTTTTCATCCGAAAATTGATTTTTTGGACTGTACCAAAAATGATTCAAAATGTCAATTGGATCATGCCTCATGTTAAATAACCACTTTTTAAACCCTCAAAGTGACCAAAATTGCCATTTTTACAGAGTTTTGATTACTCAAAAGCTTCAATTTTTACCCCTTTGAGGCACAGAAATGACTTTAAACACACTTATTTTAGTTGACAAAGTCATAATTCACATCCAACAGTCATTTACAGTCAAAAGATTAAATGTTAAAATTTCATCCATATTGACCATTTTGGGATCGTTCGACATGTCCGGAGTCATCGTTTTTCATCTGAAAATTGATTTTTTGGACTGTACCAAAAATGATTCAAATGTCAATTGGATCATGCCTCATGTTGAATAACCACTTTTTAAACCCTCACAGTGACCAAAATTGCCATTTTTACAGAGTTTTGATTACTCAAAAGCTTCAATTTTTACCCCTTTGAGGCACAGAAATGACTTTAAACACACTTATTTTAGTTGACAAAGTCATAATTCACATCCAACAGTCATTTACAGTCAAAAGATTAAATGTTAAAATTTCATCCATATTGACCATTTTGGGATCGTTCGACATGTCCGGAGTCATCGTTTTTCATCCGAAAATTGATTTTTTGAACTGTACCAAAAATGATTCAAAATGTCAATTGGATCGTGCCTCATGTTGAATAACCACTTTTTAAACCCTCACAGTGACCAAAATTGCCAATTTTACACAGTTTTGCTTACTCAAAAGCTTCAATTTTGACCCATTTCAGGCACAGAAATGACTTTAAACACACTTATTTTAGTTGACAAAGCCATAATTCACATCCAACAGTCATTTAGAGTCAAAAGATTAAATGTTAAAATTTCATCATTATAGACCATTTTGGGAACGTTCGACAGGTCCGAAGTCATCGTTTTTCGTCAAAAAATTGATTTTTTTGGACTGTACCAAAAAAGATTCAAAATGTCAATTGGATCGTGCCTCATGTTGAATAACCACTTTTTAAACCCTCACAGTGACCAAAATTGCCATTTTTACAGAGTTTTGCTTACTCAAAAGCTTCAATTTTGACCCATTTCAGGCACAGAAATGACTTTAAACACACTTATTTTAGTTGACAAAGTCATAATTCACATCCAACAGTCATTTACAGTCAAAAGATTAAATGTTAAAATTTCATCCATATTGACCATTTTGGGATCGTTCGACATGTCCGGAGTCATCGTTTTTCATCCGAAAATTGATTTTTTGGACTGTATCAAAAATGATTCAAAATGTCAATTGGATCATGCCTCATGTTAAATAACCACTTTTTAAACCCTCACAGTGACCAAAATTGCCATTTTTACAGAGTTTTGATTACTCAAAAGCTTCAATTTTTACCCCTTTGAGGCACAGAAATGACTTTAAACACACTTATTTTAGTTGACAAAGTCATAATTCACATCCAACAGTCATTTACAGTCAAAAGATTAAATGTTAAAATTTCATCCATATTGACCATTTTGGGATCGTTCGACATGTCCGGAGTCATCGTTTTTCATCCGAAAATTGATTTTTTGGACTGTACCAAAAATGATTCAAAATGTCAATTGGATCGTGCCTCATGTTGAATAACCACTTTTTAAACCCTCACAGTGACCAAAATTGCCATTTTTACAGAGTTTTGATTACTCAAAATCTTCAATTTTGACCCATTTCAGGCACAGAAATGACTTTAAACACACTTATTTTAGTTGACAAAGTCATAATTCACATCCAACAGTCATTTACAGTCAAAAGATTAAATGTTAAAATTTCATCCATATTGACCATTTTGGGATCGTTCGACATGTCCGGAGTCATCGTTTTTCATCCGAAAATTGATTTTTTGGACTGTACCAAAAATGATTCAAAATGTCAATTGGATCGTGCCTCATGTTGAATAACCACTTTTTAAACCCTCACAGTGACCAAAATTGCCAATTTTACAGAGTTTTGCTTACACAAAAGCTTCAATTTTGACCCGTTTCAGGCACAGAAATGACTTTAAACACACTTATTTTAGTTGACAAAGTCATTATTCACATCCAACAGTCATTTAGAGTCAAAAGATTAAATGTTAAAATTTCATCCATATTGACCATTTTGGGATCGTTCGACATGTCCGGAGTCATCGTTTTTCATCCGAAAATTGATTTTTTGGACTGTACCAAAAATTATTCAAAATGTCAATTGGATCGTGCCTCATGTTGAATAACCACTTTTTAAACCCTCACAGTGACCAAAATTGCCATTTTTACAGAGTTTTGATTACTCAAAAGCTTCAATTTTGACCCATTTCAGGCACAGAAATGACTTTAAACACACTTATTTTAGTTGACAAAGTCATAATTCACATCCAACAGTCATTTACAGTCAAAAGATTAAATGTTAAAATTTCATCCATATTGACCATTTTGGGATCGTTCGACATGTCATCTGTCATCGTTTTTCATCCGAAAATTGATTTTTTGGACTGTACCAAAAATGATTCAAAATGTCAATTGGATCGTGCCTCATGTTGAATAACCACTTTTTAAACCCTCACAGTGACCAAAATTGCCATTTTTACAGAGTTTTGCTTACTCAAAAGGTTCAATTTTGACCCATTTCAGGCACAGAAATGACTTTAAACACACTTATTTTAGTTGACAAAGTCATAATTCACATCCAACAGTCATTTACAGTCAAAAGATTAAATGTTAAAATTTCATCCATATTGACCATTTTGGGATCGTTCGACATGTCCGGAGTCATCGTTTTTCATCCGAAAATTGATTTTTTGGACTGTACCAAAAATGATTCAAAATGTCAATAGGATCGTGCCTCATGTTGAATAACCACTTTTTAAACCCTCACAGTGACCAAAATTGCCAATTTTACAGAGTTTTGCTTACACAAAAGCTTCAATTTTGACCCGTTTCAGGCACAGAAATGACTTTAAACACACTTATTTTAGTTGACAAAGTCATTATTCACATCCAACAGTCATTTAGAGTCAAAAGATTAAATGTTAAAATTTCATCCATATTGACCATTTTGGGATCGTTCGACATGTCCGGAGTCATCGTTTTTCATCCGAAAATTGATTTTTTGGACTGTACCAAAAATGATTCAAAATGTCAATTGGATCGTGCCTCATGTTGAATAACCACTTTTTTAAACCCTCACAGTGACCAAAATTGCCATTTTTACAGAGTTTTGATTACTCAAAAGCTTCAATTTTGACCCATTTCAGGCACAGAAATGACTTTAAACACACTTATTTTAGTTGACAAAGTCATAATTCACATCCAACAGTCATTTACAGTCAAAAGATTAAATGTTAAAATTTCATCCATATTGACCATTTTGGGATCGTTCGACATGTCCGGAGTCATCGTTTTTCATCTGAAAATTGATTTTTTGGACTGTACCAAAAATGATTCAAATGTCAATTGGATCATGCCTCATGTTGAATAACCACTTTTTAAACCCTCACAGTGACCAAAATTGCCATTTTTACAGAGTTTTGATTACTCAAAAGCTTCAATTTTTACCCTTTGAGGCACAGAAATGACTTTAAACACACTTATTTTAGTTGACAAAGTCATAATTCACATCCAACAGTCATTTACAGTCAAAAGATTAAATGTTAAAATTTCATCCATATTGACCATTTTGGGATCGTTCGACATGTCCGGAGTCATCGTTTTTCATCCGAAAATTGATTTTTTGAACTGTACCAAAAATGATTCAAAATGTCAATTGGATCGTGCCTCATGTTGAATAACCACTTTTTAAACCCTCACAGTGACCAAAATTGCCAATTTTACACAGTTTTGCTTACTCAAAAGCTTCAATTTTGACCCATATCAGGCACAGAAATGACTTTAAACACACTTATTTTAGTTGACAAAGCCATAATTCACATCCAACAGTCATTTAGAGTCAAAAGATTAAATGTTAAAATTTCATCATTATAGACCATTTTGGGAACGTTCGACAGGTCCGAAGTCATCGTTTTTCGTCAAAAAATTGATTTTTTTGGACTGTACCAAAAAAGATTCAAAATGTCAATTGGATCGTGCCTCATGTTGAATAACCACTTTTTAAACCCTCACAGTGACCAAAATTGCCATTTTTACAGAGTTTTGCTTACTCAAAAGCTTCAATTTTGACCCATTTCAGGCACAGAAATGACTTTAAACACACTTATTTTAGTTGACAAAGTCATAATTCACATCCAACAGTCATTTACAGTCAAAAGATTAAATGTTAAAATTTCATCCATATTGACCATTTTGGGATCGTTCGACATGTCCGGAGTCATCGTTTTTCATCCGAAAATTGATTTTTTGGACTGTACCAAAAATGATTCAAAATGTCAATTGGATCATGCCTCATGTTAAATAACCACTTTTTAAACCCTCACAGTGACCAAAATTGCCATTTTTACAGAGTTTTGATTACTCAAAAGCTTTAATTTTTACCCCTTTGAGGCACAGAAATGACTTTAAACACACTTATTTTAGTTGACAAAGTCATAATTCACATCCAACAGTCATTTACAGTCAAAAGATTAAATGTTAAAATTTCATCCATATTGACCATTTTGGGATCGTTCGACATGTCCGGAGTCATCGTTTTTCATCCGAAAATTGATTTTTTGGACTGTACCAAAAATGATTCAAAATGTCAATTGGATCGTGCCTCATGTTGAATAACCACTTTTTAAACCCTCACAGTGACCAAAATTGCCATTTTTACAGAGTTTTGATTACTCAAAATCTTCAATTTTGACCCATTTCAGGCACAGAAATGACTTTAAACACACTTATTTTAGTTGACAAAGTCATAATTCACATCCAACAGTCATTTACAGTCAAAAGATTAAATGTTAAAATTTCATCCATATTGACCATTTTGGGATCGTTCGACATGTCCGGAGTCATCGTTTTTCATCCGAAAATTGATTTTTTGGACTGTACCAAAAATGATTCAAAATGTCAATTGGATCGTGCCTCATGTTGAATAACCACTTTTTAAACCCTCACAGTGACCAAAATTGCCAATTTTACAGAGTTTTGCTTACACAAAAGCTTCAATTTTGACCCGTTTCAGGCACAGAAATGACTTTAAACACACTTATTTTAGTTGACAAAGTCATTATTCACATCCAACAGTCATTTAGAGTCAAAAGATTAAATGTTAAAATTTCATCCATATTGACCATTTTGGGATCGTTCGACATGTCCGGAGTCATCGTTTTTCATCCGAAAATTGATTTTTTGGACTGTACCAAAAATTATTCAAAATGTCAATTGGATCGTGCCTCATGTTGAATAACCACTTTTTAAACCCTCACAGTGACCAAAATTGCCATTTTTACAGAGTTTTGATTACTCAAAAGCTTCAATTTTGACCCATTTCAGGCACAGAAATGACTTTAAACACACTTATTTTAGTTGACAAAGTCATAATTCACATCCAACAGTCATTTACAGTCAAAAGATTAAATGTTAAAATTTCATCCATATTGACCATTTTGGGATCGTTCGACATGTCATCTGTCATCGTTTTTCATCCGAAAATTGATTTTTTGGACTGTACCAAAAATGATTCAAAATGTCAATTGGATCGTGCCTCATGTTGAATAACCACTTTTTAAACCCTCACAGTGACCAAAATTGCCATTTTTACAGAGTTTTGCTTACTCAAAAGGTTCAATTTTGACCCATTTCAGGCACAGAAATGACTTTAAACACACTTATTTTAGTTGACAAAGTCATAATTCACATCCAACAGTCATTTACAGTCAAAAGATTAAATGTTAAAATTTCATCCATATTGACCATTTTGGGATCGTTCGACATGTCCGGAGTCATCGTTTTTCATCCGAAAATTGATTTTTTGGACTGTACCAAAAATGATTCAAAATGTCAATAGGATCGTGCCTCATGTTGAATAACCACTTTTTAAACCCTCACAGTGACCAAAATTGCCAATTTTACAGAGTTTTGCTTACACAAAAGCTTCAATTTTGACCCGTTTCAGGCACAGAAATGACTTTAAACACACTTATTTTAGTTGACAAAGTCATTATTCACATCCAACAGTCATTTAGAGTCAAAAGATTAAATGTTAAAATTTCATCCATATTGACCATTTTGGGATCGTTCGACATGTCCGGAGTCATCGTTTTTCATCCGAAAATTGATTTTTTGGACTGTACCAAAAATGATTCAAAATGTCAATTGGATCGTGCCTCATGTTGAATAACCACTTTTTAAACCCTCACAGTGACCAAAATTGCCATTTTTACAGAGTTTTGATTACTCAAAAGCTTCAATTTTGACCCATTTCAGGCACAGAAATGACTTTAAACACACTTATTTTAGTTGACAAAGTCATAATTCACATCCAACAGTCATTTACAGTCAAAAGATTAAATGTTAAAATTTCATCCATATTGACCATTTTGGGATCGTTCGACATGTCCGGAGTCATCGTTTTTCATCTGAAAATTGATTTTTTGGACTGTACCAAAAATGATTCAAATGTCAATTGGATCATGCCTCATGTTGAATAACCACTTTTTAAACCCTCACAGTGACCAAAATTGCCATTTTTACAGAGTTTTGATTACTCAAAAGCTTCAATTTTTACCCCTTTGAGGCACAGAAATGACTTTAAACACACTTATTTTAGTTGACAAAGTCATAATTCACATCCAACAGTCATTTACAGTCAAAAGATTAAATGTTAAAATTTCATCCATATTGACCATTTTGGGATCGTTCGACATGTCCGGAGTCATCGTTTTTCATCCGAAAATTGATTTTTTGAACTGTACCAAAAATGATTCAAAATGTCAATTGGATCGTGCCTCATGTTGAATAACCACTTTTTAAACCCTCACAGTGACCAAAATTGCCAATTTTACACAGTTTTGCTTACTCAAAAGCTTCAATTTTGACCCATTTCAGGCACAGAAATGACTTTAAACACACTTATTTTAGTTGACAAAGCCATAATTCACATCCAACAGTCATTTAGAGTCAAAAGATTAAATGTTAAAATTTCATCATTATAGACCATTTTGGGAACGTTCGACAGGTCCGAAGTCATCGTTTTTCGTCAAAAAATTGATTTTTTTGGACTGTACCAAAAAAGATTCAAAATGTCAATTGGATCGTGCCTCATGTTGAATAACCACTTTTTAAACCCTCACAGTGACCAAAATTGCCATTTTTACAGAGTTTTGCTTACTCAAAAGCTTCAATTTTGACCCATTTCAGGCACAGAAATGACTTTAAACACACTTATTTTAGTTGACAAAGTCATAATTCACATCCAACAGTCATTTACAGTCAAAAGATTAAATGTTAAAATTTTATCCATATTGACCATTTTGGGATCGTTCGACATGTCCGGAGTCATCGTTTTTCATCCGAAAATTGATTTTTTGGACTGTACCAAAAATGATTCAAAATGTCAATTGGATCATGCCTCATGTTAAATAACCACTTTTTAAACCCTCACAGTGACCAAAATTGCCATTTTTACAGAGTTTTGATTACTCAAAAGCTTCAATTTTTACCCCTTTGAGGCACAGAAATGACTTTAAACACACTTATTTTAGTTGACAAAGTCATAATTCACATCCAACAGTCATTTACAGTCAAAAGATTAAATGTTAAAATTTCATCCATATTGACCATTTTGGGATCGTTCGACATGTCCGGAGTCATCGTTTTTCATCCGAAAATTGATTTTTTGGACTGTACCAAAAATGATTCAAAATGTCAATTGGATCGTGCCTCATGTTGAATAACCACTTTTTAAACCCTCACAGTGACCAAAATTGCCATTTTTACAGAGTTTTGATTACTCAAAATCTTCAATTTTGACCCATTTCAGGCACAGAAATGACTTTAAACACACTTATTTTAGTTGACAAAGTCATAATTCACATCCAACAGTCATTTACAGTCAAAAGATTAAATGTTAAAATTTCATCCATATTGACCATTTTGGGATCGTTCGACATGTCCGGACTCATCGTTTTTCATCCAAAAATTGATTTTTTGGACTGTACCAAAAATTATTCAAAATGTCAATTGGATCGTGCCTCATGTTGAATAACCACTTTTTAAACCCTCACAGTGACCAAAATTGCCATTTTTACAGAGTTTTGATTACTCAAAAGCTTCAATTTTGACCCATTTCAGGCACAGAAATGACTTTAAACACACTTATTTTAGTTGACAAAGTCATAATTCACATCCAACAGTCATTTACAGTCAAAAGATTAAATGTTAAAATTTCATCCATATTGACCATTTTGGGATCGTTCGACATGTCATCTGTCATCGTTTTTCATCCGAAAATTGATTTTTTGGACTGTACCAAAAATGATTCAAAATGTCAATTGGATCGTGCCTCATGTTGAATAACCACTTTTTAAACCCTCACAGTGACCAAAATTGCCATTTTTACAGAGTTTTGCTTACTCAAAAGCTTCAATTTTGACCCATTTCAGGCACAGAAATGACTTTAAACACACTTATTTTAGTTGACAAAGTCATAATTCACATCCAACAGTCATTTACAGTCAAAAGATTAAATGTTAAAATTTCATCCATATTGACCATTTTGGGATCGTTCGACATGTCCGGAGTCATCGTTTTTCATCCGAAAATTGATTTTTTGGACTGTACCAAAAATGATTCAAAATGTCAATAGGATCGTGCCTCATGTTGAATAACCACTTTTTAAACCCTCACAGTGACCAAAATTGCCAATTTTACAGAGTTTTGCTTACACAAAAGCTTCAATTTTGACCCGTTTCAGGCACAGAAATGACTTTAAACACACTTATTTTAGTTGACAAAGTCATTATTCACATCCAACAGTCATTTAGAGTCAAAAGATTAAATGTTAAAATTTCATCCATATTGACCATTTTGGGATCGTTCGACATGTCCGGAGTCATCGTTTTTCATCCGAAAATTGATTTTTTGGACTGTACCAAAAATGATTCAAAATGTCAATTGGATCGTGCCTCATGTTGAATAACCACTTTTTAAACCCTCACAGTGACCAAAATTGCCATTTTTACAGAGTTTTGATTACTCAAAAGCTTCAATTTTGACCCATTTCAGGCACAGAAATGACTTTAAACACACTTATTTTAGTTGACAAAGTCATAATTCACATCCAACAGTCATTTACAGTCAAAAGATTAAATGTTAAAATTTCATCCATATTGACCATTTTGGGATCGTTCGACATGTCCGGAGTCATCGTTTTTCATCCGAAAATTGATTTTTTGGACTGTACCAAAAATGATTCAAAATGTCAATTGGATCGTGCCTCATTTTGAATAACCACTTTTTAAACCCTCACAGTGACCAAAATTGCCAATTTTACAGAGTTTTGCTTACACAAAAGCTTCAATTTTGACCCGTTTCAGGCACAGAAATGACTTTAAACACACTTATTTTAGTTGACAAAGTCATTATTCACATCCAACAGTCATTTAGAGTCAAAAGATTAAATGTTAAAATTTCATCCATATTGACCATTTTGGGATCGTTCGACATGTCCGGAGTCATCGTTTTTCATCCGAAAATTGATTTTTTGGACTGTACCAAAAATGATTCAAAATGTCAATTGGATCGTGCCTCATGTTGAATAACCACTTTTTAAACCCTCACAGTGACCAAAATTGCCATTTTTACAGAGTTTTGATTACTCAAAAGCTTCAATTTTGACCCATTTCAGGCACAGAAATGACTTTAAACACACTTATTTTAGTTGACAAAGTCATAATTCACATCCAACAGTCATTTACAGTCAAAAGATTAAATGATAAAATTTCATCCATATTGACCATTTTGGGATCGTTCGACATGTCCGGAGTCATCGTTTTTCATCCGAAAATTGATTTTTTGGACTGTACCAAAAATGATTCAAAATGTCAATTGGATCGTGCCTCATGTTGAATAACCACTTTTTAAACCCTCACAGTGACCAAAATTGCCATTTTTACAGAGTTTTGATTACTCAAAAGCTTCAATTTTGACCCATTTCATGCACAGAAATGACTTTAAACACACTTATTTTAGTTGACAAAGTCATAATTCACATCCAACAGTCATTTACAGTCAAAAGATTAAATGTTAAAATTTCATCCATATTGACCATTTTGGGATCGTTCGACATGTCCGGAGTCATCGTTTTTCATACGAAAATTGATTTTTTGAACTGTACCAAAAATGATTCAAAATGTCAATTGGATCGTGCCTCATGTTGAATAACCACTTTTTAAACCCTCACAGTGACCAAAATTGCCATTTTTACAGAGTTTTGATTACTCAAAAGCTTCAATTTTGACCCATTTCATGCACAGAAATGACTTTAAACACACTTATTTTAGTTGACAAAGTCATAATTCACATCCAACAGTCATTTACAGTCATAAGATTAAATGTTAAAATTTCATCCATATTGACCATTTTGGGATCGTTCGACATGTCATCTGTCATCGTTTTTCATCCGAAAATTGATTTTTTGGACTGTACCAAAAATGATTCAAAATGTCAATTGGATCGTGCCTCATGTTGAATAACCACTTTTTAAACCCTCACAGTGACCAAAATTGCCATTTTTACAGAGTTTTGCTTACTCAAAAGCTTCAATTTTGACCCATTTCAGGCACAGAAATGACTTTAAACACACTTATTTTAGTTGACAAAGTCATAATTCACATCCAACAGTCATTTACAGTCAAAAGATTAAATGTTAAAATTTCATCCATATTGACCATTTTGGGATCGTTCGACATGTCCGGAGTCATCGTTTTTCATCCGAAAATTGATTTTTTGGACTGTACCAAAAATGATTCAAAATGTCAATAGGATCGTGCCTCATGTTGAATAACCACTTTTTAAACCCTCACAGTGACCAAAATTGCCAATTTTACAGAGTTTTGCTTACACAAAAGCTTCAATTTTGACCCGTTTCAGGCACAGAAATGACTTTAAACACACTTATTTTAGTTGACAAAGTCATTATTCACATCCAACAGTCATTTAGAGTCAAAAGATTAAATGTTAAAATTTCATCCATATTGACCATTTTGGGATCGTTCGACATGTCCGGAGTCATCGTTTTTCATCCGAAAATTGATTTTTTGGACTGTACCAAAAATGATTCAAAATGTCAATTGGATCGTGCCTCATGTTGAATAACCACTTTTTAAACCCTCACAGTGACCAAAATTGCCATTTTTACAGAGTTTTGATTACTCAAAAGCTTCAATTTTGACCCATTTCAGGCACAGAAATGACTTTAAACACACTTATTTTAGTTGACAAAGTCATAATTCACATCCAACAGTCATTTACAGTCAAAAGATTAAATGTTAAAATTTCATCCATATTGACCATTTTGGGATCGTTCGACATGTCCGGAGTCATCGTTTTTCATCCGAAAATTGATTTTTTGGACTGTACCAAAAATGATTCAAAATGTCAATTGGATCGTGCCTCATTTTGAATAACCACTTTTTAAACCCTCACAGTGACCAAAATTGCCAATTTTACAGAGTTTTGCTTACACAAAAGCTTCAATTTTGACCCGTTTCAGGCACAGAAATGACTTTAAACACACTTATTTTAGTTGACAAAGTCATTATTCACATCCAACAGTCATTTAGAGTCAAAAGATTAAATGTTAAAATTTCATCCATATTGACCATTTTGGGATCGTTCGACATGTCCGGAGTCATCGTTTTTCATCCGAAAATTGATTTTTTGGACTGTACCAAAAATGATTCAAAATGTCAATTGGATCGTGCCTCATGTTGAATAACCACTTTTTAAACCCTCACAGTGACCAAAATTGCCATTTTTACAGAGTTTTGATTACTCAAAAGCTTCAATTTTGACCCATTTCAGGCACAGAAATGACTTTAAACACACTTATTTTAGTTGACAAAGTCATAATTCACATCCAACAGTCATTTACAGTCAAAAGATTAAATGATAAAATTTCATCCATATTGACCATTTTGGGATCGTTCGACATGTCCGGAGTCATCGTTTTTCATCCGAAAATTGATTTTTTGGACTGTACCAAAAATGATTCAAAATGTCAATTGGATCGTGCCTCATGTTGAATAACCACTTTTTAAACCCTCACAGTGACCAAAATTGCCATTTTTACAGAGTTTTGCTTACTCAAAAGCTTCAATTTTGACCCATTTCAGGCACAGAAATGACTTTAAACACACTTATTTTAGTTGACAAAGTCATAATTCACATCCAACAGTCATTTACAGTCAAAAGATTAAATGTTAAAATTTCATCCATATTGACCATTTTGGGATCGTTCGACATGTCCGGAGTCATCGTTTTTCATCTGAAAATTGATTTTTTGGACTGTACCAAAAATGATTCAAATGTCAATTGGATCATGCCTCATGTTGAATAACCACTTTTTAAACCCTCACAGTGACCAAAATTGCCATTTTTACAGAGTTTTGATTACTCAAAAGCTTCAATTTTTACCCCTTTGAGGCACAGAAATGACTTTAAACACACTTATTTTAGTTGACAAAGTCATAATTCACATCCAACAGTCATTTACAGTCAAAAGATTAAATGTTAAAATTTCATCCATATTGACCATTTTGGGATCGTTCGACATGTCCGGAGTCATCGTTTTTCATCCGAAAATTGATTTTTTGGACTGTACCAAAAATGATTCAAAATGTCAATTGGATCGTGCCTCATGTTGAATAACCACTTTTTAAACCCTCACAGTGACCAAAATTGCCATTTTTACAGAGTTTTGATTACTCAAAAGCTTCAATTTTGACCCATTTCATGCACATAAATGACTTTAAACACACTTATTTTAGTTGACAAAGTCATAATTCACATCCAACAGTCATTTACAGTCAAAAGATTAAATGTTAAAATTTCATCCATATTGACCATTTTGGGATCGTTCGACATGTCATCTGTCATCGTTTTTCATCCGAAAATTGATTTTTTGGACTGTACCAAAAATGATTCAAAATGTCAATTGGATCGTGCCTCATGTTGAATAACCACTTTTTAAACCCTCACAGTGACCAAAATTGCCATTTTTACAGAGTTTTGCTTACTCAAAAGCTTCAATTTTGACCCATTTCAGGCACAGAAATGACTTTAAACACACTTATTTTAGTTGACAAAGTCATAATTCACATCCAACAGTCATTTACAGTCAAAAGATTAAATGTTAAAATTTCATCCATATTGACCATTTTGGGATCGTTCGACATGTCCGGAGTCATCGTTTTTCATCCGAAAATTGATTTTTTGGACTGTACCAAAAATGATTCAAAATGTCAATAGGATCGTGCCTCATGTTGAATAACCACTTTTTAAACCCTCACAGTGACCAAAATTGCCAATTTTACAGAGTTTTGCTTACACAAAAGCTTCAATTTTGACCCGTTTCAGGCACAGAAATGACTTTAAACACACTTATTTTAGTTGACAAAGTCATTATTCACATCCAACAGTCATTTAGAGTCAAAAGATTAAATGTTAACATTTCATCCATATTGACCATTTTGGGATCGTTCGACATGTCCGGAGTCATCGTTTTTCATCCGAAAATTGATTTTTTGGACTGTACCAAAAATGATTCAAAATGTCAATTGGATCGTGCCTCATGTTGAATAACCACTTTTTAAACCATCACAGTGACCAAAATTGCCATTTTTACAGAGTTTTGATTACTCAAAAGCTTCAATTTTGACCCATTTCAGGCACAGAAATGACTTTAAACACACTTATTTTAGTTGACAAAGTCATAATTCACATCCAACAGTCATTTACAGTCAAAAGATTAAATGTTAAAATTTCATCCATATTGACCATTTTGGGATCGTTCGACATGTCCGGAGTCATCGTTTTTCATCCGAAAATTGATTTTTTGGACTGTACCAAAAATGATTCAAAATGTCAATTGGATCGTGCCTCATTTTGAATAACCACTTTTTAAACCCTCACAGTGACCAAAATTGCCAATTTTACAGAGTTTTGCTTACACAAAAGCTTCAATTTTGACCCGTTTCAGGCACAGAAATGACTTTAAACACACTAATTTTAGTTGACAAAGTCATTATTCACATCCAACAGTCATTTAGAGTCAAAAGATTAAATGTTAAAATTTCATCCATATTGACCATTTTGGGATCGTTCGACATGTCCGGAGTCATCGTTTTTCATCCGAAAATTGATTTTTTGGACTGTACAAAAAATGATTCAAAATGTCAATTGGATCGTGCCTCATGTTGAATAACCACTTTTTAAACCCTCACAGTGACCAAAATTGCCATTTTTACAGAGTTTTGATTACTCAAAAGCTTCAATTTTGACCCATTTCAGGCACAGAAATGACTTTAAACACACTTATTTTAGTTGACAAAGTCATAATTCACATCCAACAGTCATTTACAGTCAAAAGATTAAATGATAAAATTTCATCCATATTGACCATTTTGGGATCGTTCGACATGTCCGGAGTCATCGTTTTTCATCCGAAAATTGATTTTTTGGACTGTACCAAAAATGATTCAAAATGTCAATTGGATCGTGCCTCATGTTGAATAACCACTTTTTAAACCCTCACAGTTACCAAAATTGCCATTTTTACAGAGTTTTGCTTACTCAAAAGCTTCAATTTTGACCCATTTCAGGCACAGAAATGACTTTAAACACACTTATTTTAGTTGACAAAGTCATAATTCACATCCAACAGTCATTTACAGTCAAAAGATTAAATGTTAAAATTTCATCCATATTGACCATTTTGGGATCGTTCGACATGTCCGGAGTCATTGTTTTTCATCCGAAAATTGATTTTTTGGACTGTACCAAAAATGATTCAAATGTCAATTGGATCATGCCTCATGTTGAATAACCACTTTTTAAACCCTCACAGTGACCAAAATTGCCATTTTTACAGAGTTTTGATTACTCAAAAGCTTCAATTTTTACCCCTTTGAGGCACAGAAATGACTTTAAACACACTTATTTTAGTTGACAAAGTCATAATTCACATCCAACAGTCATTTACAGTCAAAAGATTAAATGTTAAAATTTCATCCATATTGACCATTTTGGGATCGTTCGACATGTCCGGAGTCATCGTTTTTCATCCGAAAATTGATTTTTTGAACTGTACCAAAAATGATTCAAAATGTCAATTGGATCGTGCCTCATGTTGAATAACCACTTTTTAAACCCTCACAGTGACCAAAATTGCCAATTTTACACAGTTTTGCTTACTCAAAAGCTTCAATTTTGACCCATTTCAGGCACAGAAATGACTTTAAACACACTTATTTTAGTTGACAAAGCCATAATTCACATCCAACAGTCATTTACAGTCAAAAGATTAAATGTTAAAATTTCATCCATATTGACCATTTTGGGATCGTTCGACATGTCCGGAGTCATCGTTTTTCATCTGAAAATTGATTTTTTGGACTGTACCAAAAATGATTCAAATGTCAATTGGATCATGCCTCATGTTGAATAACCACTTTTTAAACCCTCACAGTGACCAAAATTGCCATTTTTACAGAGTTTTGATTACTCAAAAGCTTCAATTTTTACCCCTTTGAGGCACAGAAATGACTTTAAACACACTTATTTTAGTTGACAAAGTCATAATTCACATCCAACAGTCATTTACAGTCAAAAGATTAAATGTTAAAATTTCATCCATATTGACCATTTTGGGATCGTTCGACATGTCCGGAGTCATCGTTTTTCATCCGAAAATTGATTTTTTGGACTGTACCAAAAATGATTCAAAATGTCAATTGGATCGTGCCTCATGTTGAATAACCACTTTTTAAACCCTCACAGTGACCAAAATTGCCATTTTTACAGAGTTTTGATTACTCAAAAGCTTCAATTTTGACCCATTTCATGCACATAAATGACTTTAAACACACTTATTTTAGTTGACAAAGTCATAATTCACATCCAACAGTCATTTACAGTCAAAAGATTAAATGTTAAAATTTCATCCATATTGACCATTTTGGGATCGTTCGACATGTCATCTGTCATCGTTTTTCATCCGGAAATTGATTTTTTGGACTGTACCAAAAATGATTCAAAATGTCAATTGGATCGTGCCTCATGTTGAGTAACCACTTTTTAAACCCTCACAGTGACCAAAATTGCCATTTTTACAGAGTTTTGCTTACTCAAAAGCTTCAATTTTGACCCATTTCAGGCACAGAAATGACTTTAAACACACTTATTTTAGTTGACAAAGTCATAATTCACATCCAACAGTCATTTACAGTCAAAAGATTAAATGTTAAAATTTCATCCATATTGACCATTTTGGGATCGTTCGACATGTCCGGAGTCATCGTTTTTCATCCGAAAATTGATTTTTTGGACTGTACCAAAAATGATTCAAAATGTCAATTGGATCGTGCCTCATGTTGAATAACCACTTTTTAAACCCTCACAGTGACCAAAATTGCCAATTTTACAGAGTTTTGCTTACACAAAAGCTTCAATTTTGACCCGTTTCAGGCACAGAAATGACTTTAAACACACTTATTTTAGTTGACAAAGTCATTATTCACATCCAACAGTCATTTAGAGTCAAAAGATTAAATGTTAAAATTTCATCCATATTGACCATTTTGGGATCGTTCGACATGTCCGGAGTCATCGTTTTTCATCCGAAAATTGATTTTTTGGACTGTACCAAAAATGATTCAAAATGTCAATTGGATCGTGCCTCATGTTGAATAACCACTTTTTAAACCCTCACAGTGACCAAAATTGCCATTTTTACAGAGTTTTGATTACTCAAAAGCTTCAATTTTGACCCATTTCAGGCACAGAAATGACTTTAAACACACTTATTTTAGTTGACAAAGTCATAATTCACATCCAACAGTCATTTACAGTCAAAAGATTAAATGATAAAATTTCATCCATATTGACCATTTTGGGATCGTTCGACATGTCCGGAGTCATCGTTTTTCATCCGAAAATTGATTTTTTGGACTGTACCAAAAATGATTCAAAATGTCAATTGGATCGTGCCTCATGTTGAATAACCACTTTTTAAACCCTCACAGTTACCAAAATTGCCATTTTTACAGAGTTTTGCTTACTCAAAAGCTTCAATTTTGACCCATTTCAGGCACAGAAATGACTTTAAACACACTTATTTTAGTTGACAAAGTCATAATTCACATCCAACAGTCATTTACAGTCAAAAGATTAAATGTTAAAATTTCATCCATATTGACCATTTTGGGATCGTTCGACATGTCCGGAGTCATTGTTTTTCATCCGAAAATTGATTTTTTGGACTGTACCAAAAATGATTCAAATGTCAATTGGATCATGCCTCATGTTGAATAACCACTTTTTAAACCCTCACAGTGACCAAAATTGCCATTTTTACAGAGTTTTGATTACTCAAAAGCTTCAATTTTTACCCCTTTGAGGCACAGAAATGACTTTAAACACACTTATTTTAGTTGACAAAGTCATAATTCACATCCAACAGTCATTTACAGTCAAAAGATTAAATGTTAAAATTTCATCCATATTGACCATTTTGGGATCGTTCGACATGTCCGGAGTCATCGTTTTTCATCCGAAAATTGATTTTTTGAACTGTACCAAAAATGATTCAAAATGTCAATTGGATCGTGCCTCATGTTGAATAACCACTTTTTAAACCCTCACAGTGACCAAAATTGCCAATTTTACACAGTTTTGCTTACTCAAAAGCTTCAATTTTGACCCATTTCAGGCACAGAAATGACTTTAAACACACTTATTTTAGTTGACAAAGCCATAATTCACATCCAACAGTCATTTAGAGTCAAAAGATTAAATGTTAAAATTTCATCATTATAGACCATTTTGGGAACGTTCGACAGGTCCGAAGTCATCGTTTTTCGTCTAAAAATTGATTTTTTTGGACTGTACCAAAAAAGATTCAAAATGTCAATTGGATCGTGCCTCATGTTGAATAACCACTTTTTAAACCCTCAGAGTGACCAAAATTGCCATTTATACAGAGTTTTGATTACTCAAAAGCTTCAATTTTTACCCCTTTGAGGCACAGAAATGACTTTAAACACACTTATTTTAGTTGACAAAGTCATAATTCACATCCAACAGTCATTTACAGTCAAAAGATTAAATGTTAAAATTTCATCCATATTGACCATTTTGGGATCGTTCGACATGTCCGGAGTCATCGTTTTTCATCCGAAAATTGATTTTTTGGACTGTACCAAAAATGATTCAAAATGTCAATTGGATCGTGCCTCATGTTGAATAACCACTTTTTAAACCCTCACAGTGACCAAAATTGCCATTTTTACAGAGTTTTGATTACTCAAAAGCTTCAATTTTGACCCATTTCATGCACAGAAATGACTTTAAACACACTTATTTTAGTTGACAAAGTCATAATTCACATCCAACAGTCATTTACAGTCAAAAGATTAAATGTTAAAATTTCATCCATATTGACCATTTTGGGATCGTTCGACATGTCATCTGTCATCGTTTTTCATCCGAAAATTGATTTTTTGGACTGTACCAAAAATGATTCAAAATGTCAATTGGATCGTGCCTCATGTTGAATAACCACTTTTTAAACCCTCACAGTGACCAAAATTGCCATTTTTACAGAGTTTTGCTTACTCAAAAGCTTCAATTTTGACCCATTTCAGGCACAGAAATGACTTTAAACACACTTATTTTAGTTGACAAAGTCATAATTCACATCCAACAGTCATTTACAGTCAAAAGATTAAATGTTAAAATTTCATCCATATTGACCATTTTGGGATCGTTCGACATGTCCGGAGTCATCGTTTTTCATCCGAAAATTGATTTTTTGGACTGTACCAAAAATGATTCAAAATGTCAATAGGATCGTGCCTCATGTTGAATAACCACTTTTTAAACCCTCACAGTGACCAAAATTGCCAATTTTACAGAGTTTTGCTTACACAAAAGCTTCAATTTTGACCCGTTTCAGGCACAGAAAGGACTTTAAACACACTTATTTTAGTTGACAAAGTCATTATTCACATCCAACAGTCATTTAGAGTCAAAAGATTAAATGTTAAAATTTCATCCATATTGACCATTTTGGGATCGTTCGACATGTCCGGAGTCATCGTTTTTCATCCGAAAATTGATTTTTTGGACTGTACCAAAAATGATTCAAAATGTCAATTGGATCGTGCCTCATGTTGAATAACCACTTTTTAAACCCTCACAGTGACCAAAATTGCCATTTTTACAGAGTTTTGATTACTCAAAAGCTTCAATTTTGACCCATTTCAGGCACAGAAATGACTTTAAACACACTTATTTTAGTTGACAAAGTCATAATTCACATCCAACAGTCATTTACAGTCAAAAGATTAAATGTTAAAATTTCATCCATATTGACCATTTTGGGATCGTTCGACATGTCCGGAGTCATCGTTTTTCATCCGAAAATTGATTTTTTGAACTGTACCAAAAATGATTCAAAATGTCAATTGGATCGTGCCTCATGTTGAATAACCACTTTTTAAACCCTCACAGTGACCAAAATTGCCAATTTTACACAGTTTTGCTTACTCAAAAGCTTCAATTTTGACCCATTTCAGGCACAGAAATGACTTTAAACACACTTATTTTAGTTGACAAAGCCATAATTCACATCCAACAGTCATTTAGAGTCAAAAGATTAAATGTTAAAATTTCATCATTATAGACCATTTTGGGAACGTTCGACAGGTCCGAAGTCATCGTTTTTCGTCTAAAAATTGATTTTTTTGGACTGTACCAGAAAAGATTCAAAATGTCAATTGGATCGTGCCTCATGTTGAATAACCACTTTTTAAACCCTCAGAGTGACCAAAATTGCCATTTATACAGAGTTTTGATTACTCAAAAGCTTCAATTTTTACCCCTTTGAGGCACAGAAATGACTTTAAACACACTTATTTTAGTTGACAAAGTCATAATTCACATCCAACAGTCATTTACAGTCAAAAGATTAAATGTTAAAATTTCATCCATATTGACCATTTTGGGATCGTTCGACATGTCCGGAGTCATCGTTTTTCATCCGAAAATTGATTTTTTGGACTGTACCAAAAATGATTCAAAATGTCAATTGGATCGTGCCTCATGTTGAATAACCACTTTTTAAACCCTCACAGTGACCAAAATTGCCATTTTTACAGAGTTTTGATTACTCAAAAGCTTCAATTTTGACCCATTTCATGCACAGAAATGACTTTAAACACACTTATTTTAGTTGACAAAGTCATAATTCACATCCAACAGTCATTTACAGTCAAAAGATTAAATGTTAAAATTTCATCCATATTGACCATTTTGGGATCGTTCGACATGTCATCTGTCATCGTTTTTCATCCGAAAATTGATTTTTTGGACTGTACCAAAAATGATTCAAAATGTCAATTGGATCGTGCCTCATGTTGAATAACCACTTTTTAAACCCTCACAGTGACCAAAATTGCCATTTTTACAGAGTTTTGCTTACTCAAAAGCTTCAATTTTGACCCATTTCAGGCACAGAAATGACTTTAAACACACTTATTTTAGTTGACAAAGTCATAATTCACATCCAACAGTCATTTACAGTCAAAAGATTAAATGTTAAAATTTCATCCATATTGACCATTTTGGGATCGTTCGACATGTCCGGAGTCATCGTTTTTCATCCGAAAATTGATTTTTTGGACTGTACCAAAAATGATTCAAAATGTCAATAGGATCGTGCCTCATGTTGAATAACCACTTTTTAAACCCTCACAGTGACCAAAATTGCCAATTTTACAGAGTTTTGCTTACACAAAAGCTTCAATTTTGACCCGTTTCAGGCACAGAAATGACTTTAAACACACTTATTTTAGTTGACAAAGTCATTATTCACATCCAACAGTCATTTAGAGTCAAAAGATTAAATGTTACAATTTCATCCATATTGACCATTTTGGGATCGTTCGACATGTCCGGAGTCATCGTTTTTCATCCGAAAATTGATTTTTTGGACTGTACCAAAAATGATTCAAAATTTCAATTGGATCGTGCCTCATGTTGAATAACCACTTTTTAAACCCTCACAGTGACCAAAATTGCCATTTTTACAGAGTTTTGATTACTCAAAAGCTTCAATTTTGACCCATTTCAGGCACAGAAATGACTTTAAACACACTTATTTTAGTTGACAAAGTCATAATTCACATCCAACAGTCATTTACAGTCAAAAGATTAAATGTTAAAATTTCATCCATATTGACCATTTTGGGATCGTTCGACATGTCCGGAGTCATCGTTTTTCATCCGAAAATTGATTTTTTGAACTGTACCAAAAATGATTCAAAATGTCAATTGGATCGTGCCTCATGTTGAATAACCACTTTTTAAACCCTCACAGTGACCAAAATTGCCAATTTTACACAGTTTTGCTTACTCAAAAGCTTCAATTTTGACCCATTTCAGGCACAGAAATGACTTTAAACACACTTATTTTAGTTGACAAAGCCATAATTCACATCCAACAGTCATTTAGAGTCAAAAGATTAAATGTTAAAATTTCATCATTATAGACCATTTTGGGAACGTTCGACAGGTCCGAAGTCATCGTTTTTCGTCTAAAAATTGATTTTTTTGGACTGTACCAAAAAAGATTCAAAATGTCAATTGGATCGTGCCTCATTTTGAATAACCACTTTTTAAACCCTCACAGTGACCGAAATTGCCAATTTTACAGAGTTTTGCTTACACAAAAGCTTCAATTTTGACCCGTTTCAGGCACAGAAATGACTTTAAACACACTTATTTTAGTTGACAAAGTCATTATTCACATCCAACAGTCATTTAGAGTCAAAAGATTAAATGTTAAAATTTCATCCATATTGACCATTTTGGGATCGTTCGACATGTCCGGAGTCATCGTTTTTCATCCGAAAATTGATTTTTTGGACTGTACCAAAAATGATTCAAAATGTCAATTGGATCGTGCCTCATGTTGAATAACCACTTTTTAAACCCTCACAGTGACCAAAATTGCCATTTTTACAGAGTTTTGATTACTCAAAAGCTTCAATTTTGACCCATTTCAGGCACAGAAATGACTTTAAACACACTTATTTTAGTTGACAAAGTCATAATTCACATCCAACAGTCATTTACAGTCAAAAGATTAAATGTTAAAATTTCATCCATATTGACCATTTTGGGATCGTTCGACATGTCCGGAGTCATCGTTTTTCATCCGAAAATTGATTTTTTGGACTGTACCAAAAATGATTCAAAATGTCAATTGGATCGTGCCTCATTTTGAATAACCACTTTTTAAACCCTCACAGTGACCAAAATTGCCAATTTTACAGAGTTTTGCTTACACAAAAGCTTCAATTTTGACCCGTTTCAGGCACAGAAATGACTTTAAACACACTTATTTTAGTTGACAAAGTCATTATTCACATCCAACAGTCATTTAGAGTCAAAAGATTAAATGTTAAAATTTCATCCATATTGACCATTTTGGGATCGTTCGACATGTCCGGAGTCATCGTTTTTCATCCGAAAATTGATTTTTTGGACTGTACCAAAAATGATTCAAAATGTCAATTGGATCGTGCCTCATGTTGAATAACCACTTTTTAAACCCTCACAGTGACCAAAATTGCCATTTTTACAGAGTTTTGATTACTCAAAAGCTTCAATTTTGACCCATTTCAGGCACAGAAATGACTTTAAACACACTTATTTTAGTTGACAAAGTCATAATTCACATCCAACAGTCATTTACAGTCAAAAGATTAAATGATAAAATTTCATCCATATTGACCATTTTGGGATCGTTCGACATGTCCGGAGTCATCGTTTTTCATCCGAAAATTGATTTTTTGGACTGTACCAAAAATGATTCAAAATGTCAATTGGATCGTGCCTCATGTTGAATAACCACTTTTTAAACCCTCACAGTTACCAAAATTGCCATTTTTACAGAGTTTTGCTTACTCAAAAGCTTCAATTTTGACCCATTTCAGGCACAGAAATGACTTTAAACACACTTATTTTAGTTGACAAAGTCATAATTCACATCCAACAGTCATTTACAGTCAAAAGATTAAATGTTAAAATTTCATCCATATTGACCATTTTGGGATCGTTCGACATGTCCGGAGTCATTGTTTTTCATCCGAAAATTGATTTTTTGGACTGTACCAAAAATGATTCAAATGTCAATTGGATCATGCCTCATGTTGAATAACCACTTTTTAAACCCTCACAGTGACCAAAATTGCCATTTTTACAGAGTTTTGATTACTCAAAAGCTTCAATTTTTACCCCTTTGAGGCACAGAAATGACTTTAAACACACTTATTTTAGTTGACAAAGTCATAATTCACATCCAACAGTCATTTACAGTCAAAAGATTAAATGTTAAAATTTCATCCATATTGACCATTTTGGGATCGTTCGACATGTCCGGAGTCATCGTTTTTCATCCGAAAATTGATTTTTTGAACTGTACCAAAAATGATTCAAAATGTCAATTGGATCGTGCCTCATGTTGAATAACCACTTTTTAAACCCTCACAGTGACCAAAATTGCCAATTTTACACAGTTTTGCTTACTCAAAAGCTTCAATTTTGACCCATTTCAGGCACAGAAATGACTTTAAACACACTTATTTTAGTTGACAAAGCCATAATTCACATCCAACAGTCATTTAGAGTCAAAAGATTAAATGTTAAAATTTCATCATTATAGACCATTTTGGGAACGTTCGACAGGTCCGAAGTCATCGTTTTTCGTCTAAAAATTGATTTTTTTGGACTGTACCAAAAAAGATTCAAAATGTCAATTGGATCGTGCCTCATGTTGAATAACCACTTTTTAAACCCTCAGAGTGACCAAAATTGCCATTTATACAGAGTTTTGATTACTCAAAAGCTTCAATTTTTACCCCTTTGAGGCACAGAAATGACTTTAAACACACTTATTTTAGTTGACAAAGTCATAATTCACATCCAACAGTCATTTACAGTCAAAAGATTAAATGTTAAAATTTCATCCATATTGACCATTTTGGGATCGTTCGACATGTCCGGAGTCATCGTTTTTCATCCGAAAATTGATTTTTTGGACTGTACCAAAAATGATTCAAAATGTCAATTGGATCGTGCCTCATGTTGAATAACCACTTTTTAAACCCTCACAGTGACCAAAATTGCCATTTTTACAGAGTTTTGATTACTCAAAAGCTTCAATTTTGACCCATTTCAGGCACAGAAATGACTTTAAACACACTTATTTTAGTTGACAAAGTCATAATTCACATCCAACAGTCATTTACAGTCAAAAGATTAAATGTTAAAATTTCATCCATATTGACCATTTTGGGATCGTTCGACATGTCCGGAGTCATCGTTTTTCATCCGAAAATTGATTTTTTGGACTGTACCAAAAATGATTCAAAATGTCAATAGGATCGTGCCTCATGTTGAATAACCACTTTTTAAACCCTCACAGTGACCAAAATTGCCAATTTTACAGAGTTTTGCTTACACAAAAGCTTCAATTTTGACCCATTTCAGGCACAGAAATGACTTTAAACACACTTATTTTAGTTGACAAAGTCATAATTCACATCCAACAGTCATTTACAGTCAAAAGATTAAATGTTAAAATTTCATCCATATTGACCATTTTGGGATCGTTCGACATGTCCGGAGTCATCGTTTTTCATCCGAAAATTGATTTTTTGGACTGTACCAAAAATGATTCAAAATGTCAATAGGATCGTGCCTCATGTTGAATAACCACTTTTTAAACCCTCACAGTGACCAAAATTGCCAATTTTACAGAGTTTTGCTTACACAAAAGCTTCAATTTTGACCCGTTTCAGGCACAGAAATGACTTTAAACACACTTATTTTAGTTGACAAAGTCATTATTCACATCCAACAGTCATTTAGAGTCAAAAGATTAAATGTTAAAATTTCATCCATATTGACCATTTTGGGATCGTTCGACATGTCCGGAGTCATCGTTTTTCATCCGAAAATTGATTTTTTGGACTGTACCAAAAATGATTCAAAATGTCAATTGGATCGTGCCTCATGTTGAATAACCACTTTTTAAACCCTCACAGTGACCAAAATTGCCATTTTTACAGAGTTTTGATTACTCAAAAGCTTCAATTTTGACCCATTTCAGGCACAGAAATGACTTTAAACACACTTATTTTAGTTGACAAAGTCATAATTCACATCCAACAGTCATTTACAGTCAAAAGATTAAATGTTAAAATTTCATCCATATTGACCATTTTGGGATCGTTCGACATGTCCGGAGTCATCGTTTTTCATCCGAAAATTGATTTTTTGGACTGTACCAAAAATGATTCAAAATGTCAATTGGATCGTGCCTCATTTTGAATAACCACTTTTTAAACCCTCACAGTGACCAAAATTGCCAATTTTACAGAGTTTTGCTTACACAAAAGCTTCAATTTTGACCCGTTTCAGGCACAGAAATGACTTTAAACACACTTATTTTAGTTGACAAAGTCATTATTCACATCCAACAGTCATTTAGAGTCAAAAGATTAAATGTTAAAATTTCATCCATATTGACCATTTTGGGATCGCTCGACATGTCCGGAGTCATCGTTTTTCATCCGAAAATTGATTTTTTGGACTGTACCAAAAATGATTCAAAATGTCAATTGGATCGTGCCTCATGTTGAATAACCACTTTTTAAACCCTCACAGTGACCAAAATTGCCATTTTTACAGAGTTTTGATTACTCAAAAGCTTCAATTTTGACCCATTTCAGGCACAGAAATGACTTTAAACACACTTATTTTAGTTGACAAAGTCATAATTCACATCCAACAGTCATTTACAGTCAAAAGATTAAATGATAAAATTTCATCCATATTGACCATTTTGGGATCGTTCGACATGTCCGGAGTCATCGTTTTTCATCCGAAAATTGATTTTTTGGACTGTACCAAAAATGATTCAAAATGTCAATTGGATCGTGCCTCATGTTGAATAACCACTTTTTAAACCCTCACAGTTACCAAAATTGCCATTTTTACAGAGTTTTGCTTACTCAAAAGCTTCAATTTTGACCCATTTCAGGCACAGAAATGACTTTAAACACACTTATTTTAGTTGACAAAGTCATAATTCACATCCAACAGTCATTTACAGTCAAAAGATTAAATGTTAAAATTTCATCCATATTGACCATTTTGGGATCGTTCGACATGTCCGGAGTCATCGTTTTTCATCCGAAAATTGATTTTTTGGACTGTACCAAAAATGATTCAAAATGTCAATTGGATCGTGCCTCATGTTGAATAACCACTTTTTAAACCCTCACAGTGACCAAAATTGCCATTTTTACAGAGTTTTGATTACTCAAAAGCTTCAATTTTGACCCATTTCAGGCACAGAAATGACTTTAAACACACTTATTTTAGTTGACAAAGTCATAATTCACATCCAACAGTCATTTACAGTCAAAAGATTAAATGTTAAAATTTCATCCATATTGACCATTTTGGGATCGTTCGACATGTCCGGAGTCATCGTTTTTCATCCGAAAATTGATTTTTTGGACTGTACCAAAAATGATTCAAAATGTCAATAGGATCGTGCCTCATGTTGAATAACCACTTTTTAAACCCTCACAGTGACCAAAATTGCCAATTTTACAGAGTTTTGCTTACACAAAAGCTTCAATTTTGACCCATTCCAGGCACAGAAATGACTTTAAACACACTTATTTTAGTTGACAAAGTCATAATTCACATCCAACAGTCATTTACAGTCAAAAGATTAAATGTTAAAATTTCATCCATATTGACCATTTTGGGATCGTTCGACATGTCCGGAGTCATCGTTTTTCATCCGAAAATTGATTTTTTGGACTGTACCAAAAATGATTCAAAATGTCAATAGGATCGTGCCTCATGTTGAATAACCACTTTTTAAACCCTCACAGTGACCAAAATTGCCAATTTTACAGAGTTTTGCTTACACAAAAGCTTCAATTTTGACCCGTTTCAGGCACAGAAATGACTTTAAACACACTTATTTTAGTTGACAAAGTCATTATTCACATCCAACAGTCATTTAGAGTCAAAAGATTAAATGTTAAAATTTCATCCATATTGACCATTTTGGGATCGTTCGACATGTCCGGAGTCATCGTTTTTCATCCGAAAATTGATTTTTTGGACTGTACCAAAAATGATTCAAAATGTCAATTGGATCGTGCCTCATGTTGAATAACCACTTTTTAAACCCTCACAGTGACCAAAATTGCCATTTTTACAGAGTTTTGATTACTCAAAAGCTTCAATTTTGACCCATTTCAGGCACAGAAATGACTTTAAACACACTTATTTTAGTTGACAAAGTCATAATTCACATCCAACAGTCATTTACAGTCAAAAGATTAAATGTTAAAATTTCATCCATATTGACCATTTTGGGATCGTTCGACATGTCCGGAGTCATCGTTTTTCATCCGAAAATTGATTTTTTGGACTGTACCAAAAATGATTCAAAATGTCAATTGGATCGTGCCTCATTTTGAATAACCACTTTTTAAACCCTCACAGTGACCAAAATTGCCAATTTTACAGAGTTTTGCTTACACAAAAGCTTCAATTTTGACCCGTTTCAGGCACAGAAATGACTTTAAACACACTTATTTTAGTTGACAAAGTCATTATTCACATCCAACAGTCATTTAGAGTCAAAAGATTAAATGTTAAAATTTCATCCATATTGACCATTTTGGGATCGCTCGACATGTCCGGAGTCATCGTTTTTCATCCGAAAATTGATTTTTTGGACTGTACCAAAAATGATTCAAAATGTCAATTGGATCGTGCCTCATGTTGAATAACCACTTTTTAAACCCTCACAGTGACCAAAATTGCCATTTTTACAGAGTTTTGATTACTCAAAAGCTTCAATTTTGACCCATTTCAGGCACAGAAATGACTTTAAACACACTTATTTTAGTTGACAAAGTCATAATTCACATCCAACAGTCATTTACAGTCAAAAGATTAAATGATAAAATTTCATCTATATTGACCATTTTGGGATCGTTCGACATGTCCGGAGTCATCGTTTTTCATCCGAAAATTGATTTTTTGGACTGTACCAAAAATGATTCAAAATGTCAATTGGATCGTGCCTCATGTTGAATAACCACTTTTTAAACCCTCACAGTTACCAAAATTGCCATTTTTACAGAGTTTTGCTTACTCAAAAGCTTCAATTTTGACCCATTTCAGGCACAGAAATGACTTTAAACACACTTATTTTAGTTGACAAAGTCATAATTCACATCCAACAGTCATTTACAGTCAAAAGATTAAATGTTAAAATTTCATCCATATTGACCATTTTGGGATCGTTCGACATGTCCGGAGTCATTGTTTTTCATCCGAAAATTGATTTTTTGGACTGTACCAAAAATGATTCAAAATGTCAATTGGATCGTGCCTCATGTTGAATAACCACTTTTTAAACCCTCACAGTGACCAAAATTGCCATTTTTACAGAGTTTTGCTTACTCAAAAGCTTCAATTTTGACCCATTTCAGGCACAGAAATGACTTTAAACACACTTATTTTAGTTGACAAAGTCATAATTCACATCCAACAGTCATTTACAGTCAAAAGATTAAATGTTAAAATTTCATCCATATTGACCATTTTGGGATCGTTCGACATGTCCGGAGTCATCGTTTTTCATCCGAAAATTGATTTTTTGAACTGTACCAAAAATGATTCAAAATGTCAATTGGATCGTGCCTCATGTTGAATAACCACTTTTTAAACCCTCACAGTGACCAAAATTGCCAATTTTACACAGTTTTGCTTACTCAAAAGCTTCAATTTTGACCCATTTCAGGCACAGAAATGACTTTAAACACACTTATTTTAGTTGACAAAGCCATAATTCACATCCAACAGTCATTTAGAGTCAAAAGATTAAATGTTAAAATTTCATCATTATAGACCATTTTGGGAACGTTCGACAGGTCCGAAGTCATCGTTTTTCGTCTAAAAATTGATTTTTTTGGACTGTACCAGAAAAGATTCAAAATGTCAATTGGATCGTGCCTCATGTTGAATAACCACTTTTTAAACCCTCAGAGTGACCAAAATTGCCATTTATACAGAGTTTTGATTACTCAAAAGCTTCAATTTTTACCCCTTTGAGGCACAGAAATGACTTTAAACACACTTATTTTAGTTGACAAAGTCATAATTCACATCCAACAGTCATTTACAGTCAAAAGATTAAATGTTAAAATTTCATCCATATTGACCATTTTGGGATCGTTCGACATGTCCGGAGTCATCGTTTTTCATCCGAAAATTGATTTTTTGGACTGTACCAAAAATGATTCAAAATGTCAATTGGATCGTGCCTCATGTTGAATAACCACTTTTTAAACCCTCACAGTGACCAAAATTGCCATTTTTACAGAGTTTTGATTACTCAAAAGCTTCAATTTTGACCCATTTCATGCACAGAAATGACTTTAAACACACTTATTTTAGTTGACAAAGTCATAATTCACATCCAACAGTCATTTACAGTCAAAAGATTAAATGTTAAAATTTCATCCATATTGACCATTTTGGGATCGTTCGACATGTCATCTGTCATCGTTTTTCATCCGAAAATTGATTTTTTGGACTGTACCAAAAATGATTCAAAATGTCAATTGGATCGTGCCTCATGTTGAATAACCACTTTTTAAACCCTCACAGTGACCAAAATTGCCATTTTTACAGAGTTTTGCTTACTCAAAAGCTTCAATTTTGACCCATTTCAGGCACAGAAATGACTTTAAACACACTTATTTTAGTTGACAAAGTCATAATTCACATCCAACAGTCATTTACAGTCAAAAGATTAAATGTTAAAATTTCATCCATATTGACCATTTTGGGATCGTTCGACATGTCCGGAGTCATCGTTTTTCATCCGAAAATTGATTTTTTGGACTGTACCAAAAATGATTCAAAATGTCAATAGGATCGTGCCTCATGTTGAATAACCACTTTTTAAACCCTCACAGTGACCAAAATTGCCAATTTTACAGAGTTTTGCTTACACAAAAGCTTCAATTTTGACCCGTTTCAGGCACAGAAATGACTTTAAACACACTTATTTTAGTTGACAAAGTCATTATTCACATCCAACAGTCATTTAGAGTCAAAAGATTAAATGTTAAAATTTCATCCATATTGACCATTTTGGGATCGTTCGACATGTCCGGAGTCATCGTTTTTCATCCGAAAATTGATTTTTTGGACTGTACCAAAAATGATTCAAAATTTCAATTGGATCGTGCCTCATGTTGAATAACCACTTTTTAAACCCTCACAGTGACCAAAATTGCCATTTTTACAGAGTTTTGATTACTCAAAAGCTTCAATTTTGACCCATTTCAGGCACAGAAATGACTTTAAACACACTTATTTTAGTTGACAAAGTCATAATTCACATCCAACAGTCATTTACAGTCAAAAGATTAAATGTTAAAATTTCATCCATATTGACCATTTTGGGATCGTTCGACATGTCCGGAGTCATCGTTTTTCATCCGAAAATTGATTTTTTGAACTGTACCAAAAATGATTCAAAATGTCAATTGGATCGTGCCTCATGTTGAATAACCACTTTTTAAACCCTCACAGTGACCAAAATTGCCAATTTTACACAGTTTTGCTTACTCAAAAGCTTCAATTTTGACCCATTTCAGGCACAGAAATGACTTTAAACACACTTATTTTAGTTGACAAAGCCATAATTCACATCCAACAGTCATTTAGAGTCAAAAGATTAAATGTTAAAATTTCATCATTATAGACCATTTTGGGAACGTTCGACAGGTCCGAAGTCATCGTTTTTCGTCTAAAAATTGATTTTTTTGGACTGTACCAAAAAAGATTCAAAATGTCAATTGGATCGTGCCTCATTTTGAATAACCACTTTTTAAACCCTCACAGTGACCGAAATTGCCAATTTTACAGAGTTTTGCTTACACAAAAGCTTCAATTTTGACCCGTTTCAGGCACAGAAATGACTTTAAACACACTTATTTTAGTTGACAAAGTCATTATTCACATCCAACAGTCATTTAGAGTCAAAAGATTAAATGTTAAAATTTCATCCATATTGACCATTTTGGGATCGTTCGACATGTCCGGAGTCATCGTTTTTCATCCGAAAATTGATTTTTTGGACTGTACCAAAAATGATTCAAAATGTCAATTGGATCGTGCCTCATGTTGAATAACCACTTTTTAAACCCTCACAGTGACCAAAATTGCCATTTTTACAGAGTTTTGATTACTCAAAAGCTTCAATTTTGACCCATTTCAGGCACAGAAATGACTTTAAACACACTTATTTTAGTTGACAAAGTCATAATTCACATCCAACAGTCATTTACAGTCAAAAGATTAAATGTTAAAATTTCATCCATATTGACCATTTTGGGATCGTTCGACATGTCCGGAGTCATCGTTTTTCATCCGAAAATTGATTTTTTGGACTGTACCAAAAATGATTCAAAATGTCAATTGGATCGTGCCTCATTTTGAATAACCACTTTTTAAACCCTCACAGTGACCAAAATTGCCAATTTTACAGAGTTTTGCTTACACAAAAGCTTCAATTTTGACCCGTTTCAGGCACAGAAATGACTTTAAACACACTTATTTTAGTTGACAAAGTCATTATTCACATCCAACAGTCATTTAGAGTCAAAAGATTAAATGTTAAAATTTCATCCATATTGACCATTTTGGGATCGTTCGACATGTCCGGAGTCATCGTTTTTCATCCGAAAATTGATTTTTTGGACTGTACCAAAAATGATTCAAAATGTCAATTGGATCGTGCCTCATGTTGAATAACCACTTTTTAAACCCTCACAGTGACCAAAATTGCCATTTTTACAGAGTTTTGATTACTCAAAAGCTTCAATTTTGACCCATTTCAGGCACAGAAATGACTTTAAACACACTT
The DNA here is from genome assembly GCF_964263255.1 of Lissotriton vulgaris. NCBI lineage: Eukaryota > Metazoa > Chordata > Amphibia > Caudata > Salamandridae > Lissotriton > Lissotriton vulgaris. The sequence continues at coordinate 176,030 of NW_028248873.1, read as the reverse complement.
ATTTTAGTTGACAAAGTCATAATTCACATCCAACAGTCATTTACAGTCAAAAGATTAAATGATAAAATTTCATCCATATTGACCATTTTGGGATCGTTCGACATGTCCGGAGTCATCGTTTTTCATCCGAAAATTGATTTTTTGGACTGTACCAAAAATGATTCAAAATGTCAATTGGATCGTGCCTCATGTTGAATAACCACTTTTTAAACCCTCACAGTTACCAAAATTGCCATTTTTACAGAGTTTTGCTTACTCAAAAGCTTCAATTTTGACCCATTTCAGGCACAGAAATGACTTTAAACACACTTATTTTAGTTGACAAAGTCATAATTCACATCCAACAGTCATTTACAGTCAAAAGATTAAATGTTAAAATTTCATCCATATTGACCATTTTGGGATCGTTCGACATGTCCGGAGTCATTGTTTTTCATCCGAAAATTGATTTTTTGGACTGTACCAAAAATGATTCAAATGTCAATTGGATCATGCCTCATGTTGAATAACCACTTTTTAAACCCTCACAGTGACCAAAATTGCCATTTTTACAGAGTTTTGATTACTCAAAAGCTTCAATTTTTACCCCTTTGAGGCACAGAAATGACTTTAAACACACTTATTTTAGTTGACAAAGTCATAATTCACATCCAACAGTCATTTACAGTCAAAAGATTAAATGTTAAAATTTCATCCATATTGACCATTTTGGGATCGTTCGACATGTCCGGAGTCATCGTTTTTCATCCGAAAATTGATTTTTTGAACTGTACCAAAAATGATTCAAAATGTCAATTGGATCGTGCCTCATGTTGAATAACCACTTTTTAAACCCTCACAGTGACCAAAATTGCCAATTTTACACAGTTTTGCTTACTCAAAAGCTTCAATTTTGACCCATTTCAGGCACAGAAATGACTTTAAACACACTTATTTTAGTTGACAAAGCCATAATTCACATCCAACAGTCATTTAGAGTCAAAAGATTAAATGTTAAAATTTCATCATTATAGACCATTTTGGGAACGTTCGACAGGTCCGAAGTCATCGTTTTTCGTCTAAAAATTGATTTTTTTGGACTGTACCAAAAAAGATTCAAAATGTCAATTGGATCGTGCCTCATGTTGAATAACCACTTTTTAAACCCTCAGAGTGACCAAAATTGCCATTTATACAGAGTTTTGATTACTCAAAAGCTTCAATTTTTACCCCTTTGAGGCACAGAAATGACTTTAAACACACTTATTTTAGTTGACAAAGTCATAATTCACATCCAACAGTCATTTACAGTCAAAAGATTAAATGTTAAAATTTCATCCATATTGACCATTTTGGGATCGTTCGACATGTCCGGAGTCATCGTTTTTCATCCGAAAATTGATTTTTTGGACTGTACCAAAAATGATTCAAAATGTCAATTGGATCGTGCCTCATGTTGAATAACCACTTTTTAAACCCTCACAGTGACCAAAATTGCCATTTTTACAGAGTTTTGATTACTCAAAAGCTTCAATTTTGACCCATTTCAGGCACAGAAATGACTTTAAACACACTTATTTTAGTTGACAAAGTCATAATTCACATCCAACAGTCATTTACAGTCAAAAGATTAAATGTTAAAATTTCATCCATATTGACCATTTTGGGATCGTTCGACATGTCCGGAGTCATCGTTTTTCATCCGAAAATTGATTTTTTGGACTGTACCAAAAATGATTCAAAATGTCAATAGGATCGTGCCTCATGTTGAATAACCACTTTTTAAACCCTCACAGTGACCAAAATTGCCAATTTTACAGAGTTTTGCTTACACAAAAGCTTCAATTTTGACCCATTTCAGGCACAGAAATGACTTTAAACACACTTATTTTAGTTGACAAAGTCATAATTCACATCCAACAGTCATTTACAGTCAAAAGATTAAATGTTAAAATTTCATCCATATTGACCATTTTGGGATCGTTCGACATGTCCGGAGTCATCGTTTTTCATCCGAAAATTGATTTTTTGGACTGTACCAAAAATGATTCAAAATGTCAATAGGATCGTGCCTCATGTTGAATAACCACTTTTTAAACCCTCACAGTGACCAAAATTGCCAATTTTACAGAGTTTTGCTTACACAAAAGCTTCAATTTTGACCCGTTTCAGGCACAGAAATGACTTTAAACACACTTATTTTAGTTGACAAAGTCATTATTCACATCCAACAGTCATTTAGAGTCAAAAGATTAAATGTTAAAATTTCATCCATATTGACCATTTTGGGATCGTTCGACATGTCCGGAGTCATCGTTTTTCATCCGAAAATTGATTTTTTGGACTGTACCAAAAATGATTCAAAATGTCAATTGGATCGTGCCTCATGTTGAATAACCACTTTTTAAACCCTCACAGTGACCAAAATTGCCATTTTTACAGAGTTTTGATTACTCAAAAGCTTCAATTTTGACCCATTTCAGGCACAGAAATGACTTTAAACACACTTATTTTAGTTGACAAAGTCATAATTCACATCCAACAGTCATTTACAGTCAAAAGATTAAATGTTAAAATTTCATCCATATTGACCATTTTGGGATCGTTCGACATGTCCGGAGTCATCGTTTTTCATCCGAAAATTGATTTTTTGGACTGTACCAAAAATGATTCAAAATGTCAATTGGATCGTGCCTCATTTTGAATAACCACTTTTTAAACCCTCACAGTGACCAAAATTGCCAATTTTACAGAGTTTTGCTTACACAAAAGCTTCAATTTTGACCCGTTTCAGGCACAGAAATGACTTTAAACACACTTATTTTAGTTGACAAAGTCATTATTCACATCCAACAGTCATTTAGAGTCAAAAGATTAAATGTTAAAATTTCATCCATATTGACCATTTTGGGATCGCTCGACATGTCCGGAGTCATCGTTTTTCATCCGAAAATTGATTTTTTGGACTGTACCAAAAATGATTCAAAATGTCAATTGGATCGTGCCTCATGTTGAATAACCACTTTTTAAACCCTCACAGTGACCAAAATTGCCATTTTTACAGAGTTTTGATTACTCAAAAGCTTCAATTTTGACCCATTTCAGGCACAGAAATGACTTTAAACACACTTATTTTAGTTGACAAAGTCATAATTCACATCCAACAGTCATTTACAGTCAAAAGATTAAATGATAAAATTTCATCCATATTGACCATTTTGGGATCGTTCGACATGTCCGGAGTCATCGTTTTTCATCCGAAAATTGATTTTTTGGACTGTACCAAAAATGATTCAAAATGTCAATTGGATCGTGCCTCATGTTGAATAACCACTTTTTAAACCCTCACAGTTACCAAAATTGCCATTTTTACAGAGTTTTGCTTACTCAAAAGCTTCAATTTTGACCCATTTCAGGCACAGAAATGACTTTAAACACACTTATTTTAGTTGACAAAGTCATAATTCACATCCAACAGTCATTTACAGTCAAAAGATTAAATGTTAAAATTTCATCCATATTGACCATTTTGGGATCGTTCGACATGTCCGGAGTCATCGTTTTTCATCCGAAAATTGATTTTTTGGACTGTACCAAAAATGATTCAAAATGTCAATTGGATCGTGCCTCATGTTGAATAACCACTTTTTAAACCCTCACAGTGACCAAAATTGCCATTTTTACAGAGTTTTGATTACTCAAAAGCTTCAATTTTGACCCATTTCAGGCACAGAAATGACTTTAAACACACTTATTTTAGTTGACAAAGTCATAATTCACATCCAACAGTCATTTACAGTCAAAAGATTAAATGTTAAAATTTCATCCATATTGACCATTTTGGGATCGTTCGACATGTCCGGAGTCATCGTTTTTCATCCGAAAATTGATTTTTTGGACTGTACCAAAAATGATTCAAAATGTCAATAGGATCGTGCCTCATGTTGAATAACCACTTTTTAAACCCTCACAGTGACCAAAATTGCCAATTTTACAGAGTTTTGCTTACACAAAAGCTTCAATTTTGACCCATTCCAGGCACAGAAATGACTTTAAACACACTTATTTTAGTTGACAAAGTCATAATTCACATCCAACAGTCATTTACAGTCAAAAGATTAAATGTTAAAATTTCATCCATATTGACCATTTTGGGATCGTTCGACATGTCCGGAGTCATCGTTTTTCATCCGAAAATTGATTTTTTGGACTGTACCAAAAATGATTCAAAATGTCAATAGGATCGTGCCTCATGTTGAATAACCACTTTTTAAACCCTCACAGTGACCAAAATTGCCAATTTTACAGAGTTTTGCTTACACAAAAGCTTCAATTTTGACCCGTTTCAGGCACAGAAATGACTTTAAACACACTTATTTTAGTTGACAAAGTCATTATTCACATCCAACAGTCATTTAGAGTCAAAAGATTAAATGTTAAAATTTCATCCATATTGACCATTTTGGGATCGTTCGACATGTCCGGAGTCATCGTTTTTCATCCGAAAATTGATTTTTTGGACTGTACCAAAAATGATTCAAAATGTCAATTGGATCGTGCCTCATGTTGAATAACCACTTTTTAAACCCTCACAGTGACCAAAATTGCCATTTTTACAGAGTTTTGATTACTCAAAAGCTTCAATTTTGACCCATTTCAGGCACAGAAATGACTTTAAACACACTTATTTTAGTTGACAAAGTCATAATTCACATCCAACAGTCATTTACAGTCAAAAGATTAAATGTTAAAATTTCATCCATATTGACCATTTTGGGATCGTTCGACATGTCCGGAGTCATCGTTTTTCATCCGAAAATTGATTTTTTGGACTGTACCAAAAATGATTCAAAATGTCAATTGGATCGTGCCTCATTTTGAATAACCACTTTTTAAACCCTCACAGTGACCAAAATTGCCAATTTTACAGAGTTTTGCTTACACAAAAGCTTCAATTTTGACCCGTTTCAGGCACAGAAATGACTTTAAACACACTTATTTTAGTTGACAAAGTCATTATTCACATCCAACAGTCATTTAGAGTCAAAAGATTAAATGTTAAAATTTCATCCATATTGACCATTTTGGGATCGCTCGACATGTCCGGAGTCATCGTTTTTCATCCGAAAATTGATTTTTTGGACTGTACCAAAAATGATTCAAAATGTCAATTGGATCGTGCCTCATGTTGAATAACCACTTTTTAAACCCTCACAGTGACCAAAATTGCCATTTTTACAGAGTTTTGATTACTCAAAAGCTTCAATTTTGACCCATTTCAGGCACAGAAATGACTTTAAACACACTTATTTTAGTTGACAAAGTCATAATTCACATCCAACAGTCATTTACAGTCAAAAGATTAAATGATAAAATTTCATCTATATTGACCATTTTGGGATCGTTCGACATGTCCGGAGTCATCGTTTTTCATCCGAAAATTGATTTTTTGGACTGTACCAAAAATGATTCAAAATGTCAATTGGATCGTGCCTCATGTTGAATAACCACTTTTTAAACCCTCACAGTTACCAAAATTGCCATTTTTACAGAGTTTTGCTTACTCAAAAGCTTCAATTTTGACCCATTTCAGGCACAGAAATGACTTTAAACACACTTATTTTAGTTGACAAAGTCATAATTCACATCCAACAGTCATTTACAGTCAAAAGATTAAATGTTAAAATTTCATCCATATTGACCATTTTGGGATCGTTCGACATGTCCGGAGTCATTGTTTTTCATCCGAAAATTGATTTTTTGGACTGTACCAAAAATGATTCAAAATGTCAATTGGATCGTGCCTCATGTTGAATAACCACTTTTTAAACCCTCACAGTGACCAAAATTGCCATTTTTACAGAGTTTTGCTTACTCAAAAGCTTCAATTTTGACCCATTTCAGGCACAGAAATGACTTTAAACACACTTATTTTAGTTGACAAAGTCATAATTCACATCCAACAGTCATTTACAGTCAAAAGATTAAATGTTAAAATTTCATCCATATTGACCATTTTGGGATCGTTCGACATGTCCGGAGTCATCGTTTTTCATCTGAAAATTGATTTTTTGGACTGTACCAAAAATGATTCAAATGTCAATTGGATCATGCCGCATGTTGAATAACCACTTTTTAAACCCTCACAGTGACCAAAATTGCCATTTTTACAGAGTTTTGATTACTCAAAAGCTTCAATTTTTACCCCTTTGAGGCACAGAAATGACTTTAAACACACTTATTTTAGTTGACAAAGTCATAATTCACATCCAACAGTCATTTACAGTCAAAAGATTAAATGTTAAAATTTCATCCATATTGACCATTTTGGGATCGTTCGACATGTCCGGAGTCATCGTTTTTCATCCGAAAATTGTTTTTTGAACTGTACCAAAAATGATTCAAAATGTCAATTGGATCGTGCCTCATGTTGAATAACCACTTTTTAAACCCTCACAGTGACCAAAATTGCCAATTTTACACAGTTTTGCTTACTCAAAAGCTTCAATTTTGACCCATTTCAGGCACAGAAATGACTTTAAACACACTTATTTTAGTTGACAAAGCCATAATTCACATCCAACAGTCATTTAGAGTCAAAAGATTAAATGTTAAAATTTCATCATTATAGACCATTTTGGGAACGTTCGACAGGTCCGAAGTCATCGTTTTTCGTCTAAAAATTGATTTTTTTGGACTGTACCAAAAAAGATTCAAAATGTCAATTGGATCGTGCCTCATGTTGAATAACCACTTTTTAAACCCTCAGAGTGACCAAAATTGCCATTTATACAGAGTTTTGATTACTCAAAAGCTTCAATTTTTACCCCTTTGAGGCACAGAAATGACTTTAAACACACTTATTTTAGTTGACAAAGTCATAATTCACATCCAACAGTCATTTACAGTCAAAAGATTAAATGTTAAAATTTCATCCATATTGACCATTTTGGGATCGTTCGACATGTCCGGAGTCATCGTTTTTCATCCGAAAATTGATTTTTTGGACTGTACCAAAAATGATTCAAAATGTCAATTGGATCGTGCCTCATGTTGAATAACCACTTTTTAAACCCTCACAGTGACCAAAATTGCCATTTTTACAGAGTTTTGATTACTCAAAAGCTTCAATTTTGACCCATTTCAGGCACAGAAATGACTTTAAACACACTTATTTTAGTTGACAAAGTCATAATTCACATCCAACAGTCATTTACAGTCAAAAGATTAAATGTTAAAATTTCATCCATATTGACCATTTTGGGATCGTTCGACATGTCCGGAGTCATCGTTTTTCATCCGAAAATTGATTTTTTGGACTGTACCAAAAATGATTCAAAATGTCAATTGGATCGTGCCTCATGTTGAATAACCACTTTTTAAACCCTCACAGTGACCAAAATTGCCATTTTTACAGAGTTTTGATTACTCAAAAGCTTCAATTTTGACCCATTTCAGGCACAGAAATGACTTTAAACACACTTATTTTAGTTGACAAAGTCATAATTCACATCCAACAGTCATTTACAGTCAAAAGATTAAATGTTAAAATTTCATCCATATTGACCATTTTGGGATCGTTCGACATGTCCGGAGTCATCGTTTTTCATCCGAAAATTGTTTTTTGAACTGTACCAAAAATGATTCAAAATGTCAATTGGATCGTGCCTCATGTTGAATAACCACTTTTTAAACCCTCACAGTGACCAAAATTGCCAATTTTACACAGTTTTGCTTACTCAAAAGCTTCAATTTTGACCCATTTCAGGCACAGAAATGACTTTAAACACACTTATTTTAGTTGACAAAGCCATAATTCACATCCAACAGTCATTTAGAGTCAAAAGATTAAATGTTAAAATTTCATCATTATAGACCATTTTGGGAACGTTCGACAGGTCCGAAGTCATCGTTTTTCGTCTAAAAATTGATTTTTTTGGACTGTACCAAAAAAGATTCAAAATGTCAATTGGATCGTGCCTCATGTTGAATAACCACTTTTTAAACCCTCAGAGTGACCAAAATTGCCATTTATACAGAGTTTTGATTACTCAAAAGCTTCAATTTTTACCCCTTTGAGGCACAGAAATGACTTTAAACACACTTATTTTAGTTGACAAAGTCATAATTCACATCCAACAGTCATTTACAGTCAAAAGATTAAATGTTAAAATTTCATCCATATTGACCATTTTGGGATCGTTCGACATGTCCGGAGTCATCGTTTTTCATCCGAAAATTGATTTTTTGGACTGTACCAAAAATGATTCAAAATGTCAATTGGATCGTGCCTCATGTTGAATAACCACTTTTTAAACCCTCACAGTGACCAAAATTGCCATTTTTACAGAGTTTTGATTACTCAAAAGCTTAAATTTTGACCCATTTCATGCACAGAAATGACTTTAAACACACTTATTTTAGTTGACAAAGTCATAATTCACATCCAACAGTCATTTACAGTCAAAAGATTAAATGTTAAAATTTCATCCATATTGACCATTTTGGGATCGTTCGACATGTCATCTGTCATCGTTTTTCATCCGAAAATTGATTTTTTGGACTGTACCAAAAATGATTCAAAATGTCAATTGGATCGTGCCTCATGTTGAATAACCACTTTTTAAACCCTCACAGTGACCAAAATTGCCATTTTTACAGAGTTTTGCTTACTCAAAAGCTTCAATTTTGACCCATTTCAGGCACAGAAATGACTTTAAACACACTTATTTTAGTTGACAAAGTCATAATTCACATCCAACAGTCATTTACAGTCAAAAGATTAAATGTTAAAATTTCATCCATTTTGACCATTTTGGGATCGTTCGACATGTCCGGAGTCATCGTTTTTCATCCGAAAATAGATTTTTTGGACTGTACCAAAAATTATTCAAAATGTCAATTGGATCGTGCCTCATTTTGAATAACCACTTTTTAAACCCTCACAGTGACCAAAATTGCCAATTTTACAGAGTTTTGCTTACACAAAAGCTTCAATTTTGACCCGTTTCAGGCACAGAAATGACTTTAAACACACTTATTTTAGTTGACAAAGTCATTATTCACATCCAACAGTCATTTACAGTCAAAAGATTAAATGTTAAAATTTCATCCATATTGACCATTTTGGGATCGTTCGACATGTCCGGAGTCATCGTTTTTCATCCGAAAATTGATTTTTTGGACTGTACCAAAAATGATTCAAAATGTCAATTGGATCGTGCCTCATGTTGAATAACCACTTTTTAAACCCTCACAGTGACCAAAATTGCCATTTTTACAGAGTTTTGATTACTCAAAAGCTTAAATTTTGACCCATTTCATGCACAGAAATGACTTTAAACACACTTATTTTAGTTGACAAAGTCATAATTCACATCCAACAGTCATTTACAGTCAAAAGATTAAATGTTAAAATTTCATCCATATTGACCATTTTGGGATCGTTCGACATGTCATCTGTCATCGTTTTTCATCCGAAAATTGATTTTTTGGACTGTACCAAAAATGATTCAAAATGTCAATTGGATCGTGCCTCATGTTGAATAACCACTTTTTAAACCCTCACAGTGACCAAAATTGCCATTTTTACAGAGTTTTGCTTACTCAAAAGCTTCAATTTTGACCCATTTCAGGCACAGAAATGACTTTAAACACACTTATTTTAGTTGACAAAGTCATAATTCACATCCAACAGTCATTTACAGTCAAAAGATTAAATGTTAAAATTTCATCCATTTTGACCATTTTGGGATCGTTCGACATGTCCGGAGTCATCGTTTTTCATCCGAAAATAGATTTTTTGGACTGTACCAAAAATTATTCAAAATGTCAATTGGATCGTGCCTCATTTTGAATAACCACTTTTTAAACCCTCACAGTGACCAAAATTGCCAATTTTACAGAGTTTTGCTTACACAAAAGCTTCAATTTTGACCCGTTTCAGGCACAGAAATGACTTTAAACACACTTATTTTAGTTGACAAAGTCATTATTCACATCCAACAGTCATTTACAGTCAAAAGATTAAATGTTAAAATTTCATCCATATTGACCATTTTGGGATCGTTCGACATGTCCGGAGTCATCGTTTTTCATCCGAAAATTGATTTTTTGGACTGTACCAAAAATGATTCAAAATGTCAATTGGATCGTGCCTCATGTTGAATAACCACTTTTTAAACCCTCACAGTGACCAAAATTGCCATTTTTACAGAGTTTTGATTACTCAAAAGCTTCAATTTTGACCCATTTCATGCACAGAAATGACTTTAAACACACTTATTTTAGTTGACAAAGTCATAATTCACATCCAACAGTCATTTACAGTCAAAAGATTAAATGTTAAAATTTCATCCATATTGACCATTTTGGGATCGTTCGACATGTCATCTGTCATCGTTTTTCATCCGAAAATTGATTTTTTGGACTGTACCAAAAATGATTCAAAATGTCAATTGGATCGTGCCTCATGTTGAATAACCACTTTTTAAACCCTCACAGTGACCAAAATTGCCATTTTTACAGAGTTTTGATTACTCAAAAGCTTCAATTTTGACCCATTTCATGCACAGAAATGACTTTAAACACACTTATTTTAGTTGACAAAGTCATAATTCACATCCAACAGTCATTTACAGTCAAAAGATTAAATGTTAAAATTTCATCCATATTGACCATTTTGGGATCGTTCGACATGTCATCTGTCATCGTTTTTCATCCGAAAATTGATTTTTTGGACTGTACCAAAAATGATTCAAAATGTCAATTGGATCGTGCCTCATGTTGAATAACCACTTTTTAAACCCTCACAGTGACCAAAATTGCCATTTTTACAGAGTTTTGCTTACTCAAAAGCTTCAATTTTGACCCATTTCAGGCACAGAAATGACTTTAAACACACTTATTTTAGTTGACAAAGTCATAATTCACATCCAACAGTCATTTACAGTCAAAAGATTAAATGTTAAAATTTCATCCATATTGACCATTTTGGGATCGTTCGACATGTCCGGAGTCATCGTTTTTCATCCGAAAATTGATTTTTTGGACTGTACCAAAAATGATTCAAAATGTCAATTGGATCGTGCCTCATTTTGAATAACCACTTTTTAAACCCTCACAGTGACCAAAATTGCCAATTTTACAGAGTTTTGCTTACACAAAAGCTTCAATTTTGACCCGTTTCAGGCACAGAAATGACTTTAAACACACTTATTTTAGTTGACAAAGTCATTATTCACATCCAACAGTCATTTACAGTCAAAAGATTAAATGTTAAAATTTCATCCATATTGACCATTTTGGGATCGTTCGACATGTCCGGAGTCATCGTTTTTCATCCGAAAATTGATTTTTTGGACTGTACCAAAAATGATTCAAAATGTCAATTGGATCGTGCCTCATGTTGAATAACCACTTTTTAAACCCTCACAGTGACCAAAATTGCCATTTTTACAGAGTTTTGATTACTCAAAAGCTTCAATTTTGACCCATTTCATGCACAGAAATGACTTTAAACACACTTATTTTAGTTGACAAAGTCATAATTCACATCCAACAGTCATTTACAGTCAAAAGATTAAATGTTAAAATTTCATCCATATTGACCATTTTGGGATCGTTCGACATGTCATCTGTCATCGTTTTTCATCCGAAAATTGATTTTTTGGACTGTACCAAAAATGATTCAAAATGTCAATTGGATCGTGCCTCATGTTGAATAACCACTTTTTAAACCCTCACAGTGACCAAAATTGCCATTTTTACAGAGTTTTGCTTACTCAAAAGCTTCAATTTTGACCCATTTCAGGCACAGAAATGACTTTAAACACACTTATTTTAGTTGACAAAGTCATAATTCACATCCAACAGTCATTTACAGTCAAAAGATTAAATGTTAAAATTTCATCCATATTGACCATTTTGGGATCGTTCGACATGTCCGGAGTCATCGTTTTTCATCCGAAAATTGATTTTTTGGACTGTACCAAAAATGATTCAAAATGTCAATAGGATCGTGCCTCATGTTGAATAACCACTTTTTAAACCCTCACAGTGACCAAAATTGCCAATTTTACAGAGTTTTGCTTACACAAAAGCTTCAATTTTGACCCGTTTCAGGCACAGAAATGACTTTAAACACACTTATTTTAGTTGACAAAGTCATTATTCACATCCAACAGTCATTTAGAGTCAAAAGATTAAATGTTAAAATTTCATCCATATTGACCATTTTGGGATCGTTCGACATGTCCGGAGTCATCGTTTTTCATCCGAAAATTGATTTTTTGGACTGTACCAAAAATGATTCAAAATGTCAATTGGATCGTGCCTCATGTTGAATAACCACTTTTTAAACCCTCACAGTGACCAAAATTGCCATTTTTACAGAGTTTTGATTACTCAAAAGCTTCAATTTTGACCCATTTCAGGCACAGAAATGACTTTAAACACACTTATTTTAGTTGACAAAGTCATAATTCACATCCAACAGTCATTTACAGTCAAAAGATTAAATGTTAAAATTTCATCCATATTGACCATTTTGGGATCGTTCGACATGTCCGGAGTCATCGTTTTTCATCCGAAAATTGATTTTTTGGACTGTACCAAAAATGATTCAAAATGTCAATTGGATCGTGCCTCATTTTGAATAACCACTTTTTAAACCCTCACAGTGACCAAAATTGCCAATTTTACAGAGTTTTGCTTACACAAAAGCTTCAATTTTGACCCGTTTCAGGCACAGAAATGACTTTAAACACACTTATTTTAGTTGACAAAGTCATTATTCACATCCAACAGTCATTTAGAGTCAAAAGATTAAATGTTAAAATTTCATCCATATTGACCATTTTGGGATCGCTCGACATGTCCGGAGTCATCGTTTTTCATCCGAAAATTGATTTTTTGGACTGTACCAAAAATGATTCAAAATGTCAATTGGATCGTGCCTCATGTTGAATAACCACTTTTTAAACCCTCACAGTGACCAAAATTGCCATTTTTACAGAGTTTTGATTACTCAAAAGCTTCAATTTTGACCCATTTCAGGCACAGAAATGACTTTAAACACACTTATTTTAGTTGACAAAGTCATAATTCACATCCAACAGTCATTTACAGTCAAAAGATTAAATGATAAAATTTCATCCATATTGACCATTTTGGGATCGTTCGACATGTCCGGAGTCATCGTTTTTCATCCGAAAATTGATTTTTTGGACTGTACCAAAAATGATTCAAAATGTCAATTGGATCGTGCCTCATGTTGAATAACCACTTTTTAAACCCTCACAGTTACCAAAATTGCCATTTTTACAGAGTTTTGCTTACTCAAAAGCTTCAATTTTGACCCATTTCAGGCACAGAAATGACTTTAAACACACTTATTTTAGTTGACAAAGTCATAATTCACATCCAACAGTCATTTACAGTCAAAAGATTAAATGTTAAAATTTCATCCATATTGACCATTTTGGGATCGTTCGACATGTCCGGAGTCATTGTTTTTCATCCGAAAATTGATTTTTTGGACTGTACCAAAAATGATTCAAAATGTCAATTGGATCGTGCCTCATGTTGAATAACCACTTTTTAAACCCTCACAGTGACCAAAATTGCCATTTTTACAGAGTTTTGCTTACTCAAAAGCTTCAATTTTGACCCATTTCAGGCACAGAAATGACTTTAAACACACTTATTTTAGTTGACAAAGTCATAATTCACATCCAACAGTCATTTACAGTCAAAAGATTAAATGTTAAAATTTCATCCATATTGACCATTTTGGGATCGTTCGACATGTCCGGAGTCATCGTTTTTCATCTGAAAATTGATTTTTTGGACTGTACCAAAAATGATTCAAATGTCAATTGGATCATGCCTCATGTTGAATAACCACTTTTTAAACCCTCACAGTGACCAAAATTGCCATTTTTACAGAGTTTTGATTACTCAAAAGCTTCAATTTTTACCCCTTTGAGGCACAGAAATGACTTTAAACACACTTATTTTAGTTGACAAAGTCATAATTCACATCCAACAGTCATTTACAGTCAAAAGATTAAATGTTAAAATTTCATCCATATTGACCATTTTGGGATCGTTCGACATGTCCGGAGTCATCGTTTTTCATCCGAAAATTGTTTTTTGAACTGTACCAAAAATGATTCAAAATGTCAATTGGATCGTGCCTCATGTTGAATAACCACTTTTTAAACCCTCACAGTGACCAAAATTGCCAATTTTACACAGTTTTGCTTACTCAAAAGCTTCAATTTTGACCCATTTCAGGCACAGAAATGACTTTAAACACACTTATTTTAGTTGACAAAGCCATAATTCACATCCAACAGTCATTTAGAGTCAAAAGATTAAATGTTAAAATTTCATCATTATAGACCATTTTGGGAACGTTCGACAGGTCCGAAGTCATCGTTTTTCGTCTAAAAATTGATTTTTTTGGACTGTACCAAAAAAGATTCAATATGTCAATTGGATCGTGCCTCATGTTGAATAACCACTTTTTAAACCCTCAGAGTGACCAAAATTGCCATTTATACAGAGTTTTGATTACTCAAAAGCTTCAATTTTTACCCCTTTGAGGCACAGAAATGACTTTAAACACACTTATTTTAGTTGACAAAGTCATAATTCACATCCAACAGTCATTTACAGTCAAAAGATTAAATGTTAAAATTTCATCCATATTGACCATTTTGGGATCGTTCGACATGTCCGGAGTCATCGTTTTTCATCCGAAAATTGATTTTTTGGACTGTACCAAAAATGATTCAAAATGTCAATTGGATCGTGCCTCATGTTGAATAACCACTTTTTAAACCCTCACAGTGACCAAAATTGCCATTTTTACAGAGTTTTGATTACTCAAAAGCTTCAATTTTGACCCATTTCAGGCACAGAAATGACTTTAAACACACTTATTTTAGTTGACAAAGTCATAATTCACATCCAACAGTCATTTACAGTCAAAAGATTAAATGTTAAAATTTCATCCATATTGACCATTTTGGGATCGTTCGACATGTCCGGAGTCATCGTTTTTCATCCGAAAATTGATTTTTTGGACTGTACCAAAAATGATTCAAAATGTCAATTGGATTGTGCCTCATGTTGAATAACCACTTTTTAAACCCTCACAGTGACCAAAATTGCCATTTTTACAGAGTTTTGATTACTCAAAAGCTTCAATTTTGACCCATTTCAGGCACAGAAATGACTTTAAACACACTTATTTTAGTTGACAAAGTCATAATTCACATCCAACAGTCATTTACAGTCAAAAGATTAAATGTTAAAATTTCATCCATATTGACCATTTTGGGATCGTTCGACATGTCCGGAGTCATCGTTTTTCATCCGAAAATTGTTTTTTGAACTGTACCAAAAATGATTCAAAATGTCAATTGGATCGTGCCTCATGTTGAATAACCACTTTTTAAACCCTCACAGTGACCAAAATTGCCAATTTTACACAGTTTTGCTTACTCAAAAGCTTCAATTTTGACCCATTTCAGGCACAGAAATGACTTTAAACACACTTATTTTAGTTGACAAAGCCATAATTCACATCCAACAGTCATTTAGAGTCAAAAGATTAAATGTTAAAATTTCATCATTATAGACCATTTTGGGAACGTTCGACAGGTCCGAAGTCATCGTTTTTCGTCTAAAAATTGATTTTTTTGGACTGTACCAAAAAAGATTCAAAATGTCAATTGGATCGTGCCTCATGTTGAATAACCACTTTTTAAACCCTCAGAGTGACCAAAATTGCCATTTATACAGAGTTTTGATTACTCAAAAGCTTCAATTTTGACCCATTTCAGGCACAGAAATGACTTTAAACACACTTATTTTAGTTGACAAAGTCATAATTCACATCCAACAGTCATTTACAGTCAAAAGATTAAATGTTAAAATTTCATCCATATTGACCATTTTGGGATCGTTCGACATGTCCGGAGTCATCGTTTTTCATCCGAAAATTGATTTTTTGGACTGTACCAAAAATGATTCAAAATGTCAATTGGATCGTGCCTCATTTTGAATAACCACTTTTTAAACCCTCACAGTGACCAAAATTGCCAATTTTACAGAGTTTTGCTTACACAAAAGCTTCAATTTTGACCCGTTTCAGGCACAGAAATGACTTTAAACACACTTATTTTAGTTGACAAAGTCATTATTCACATCCAACAGTCATTTACAGTCAAAAGATTAAATGTTAAAATTTCATCCATATTGACCATTTTGGGATCGTTCGACATGTCCGGAGTCATCGTTTTTCATCCGAAAATTGATTTTTTGGACTGTACCAAAAATGATTCAAAATGTCAATTGGATCGTGCCTCATGTTGAATAACCACTTTTTAAACCCTCACAGTGACCAAAATTGCCAATTTTACAGAGTTTTGCTTACACAAAAGCTTCAATTTTGACCCGTTTCAGGCACAGAAATGACTTTAAACACACTTATTTTAGTTGACAAAGTCATTATTCACATCCAACAGTCATTTACAGTCAAAAGATTAAATGTTAAAATTTCATCCATATTGACCATTTTGGGATCGTTCGACATGTCATCTGTCATCGTTTTTCATCCGAAAATTGATTTTTTGGACTGTACCAAAAATGATTCAAAATGTCAATTGGATCGTGCCTCATGTTGAATAACCACTTTTTAAACCCTCACAGTGACCAAAATTGCCATTTTTACAGAGTTTTGATTACTCAAAAGCTTCAATTTTGACCCATTTCATGCACAGAAATGACTTTAAACACACTTATTTTAGTTGACAAAGTCATAATTCACATCCAACAGTCATTTACAGTCAAAAGATTAAATGTTAAAATTTCATCCATATTGACCATTTTGGGATCGTTCGACATGTCATCTGTCATCGTTTTTCATCCGAAAATTGATTTTTTGGACTGTACCAAAAATGATTCAAAATGTCAATTGGATCGTGCCTCATGTTGAATAACCACTTTTTAAACCCTCACAGTGACCAAAATTGCCATTTTTACAGAGTTTTGCTTACTCAAAAGCTTCAATTTTGACCCATTTCAGGCACAGAAATGACTTTAAACACACTTATTTTAGTTGACAAAGTCATAATTCACATCCAACAGTCATTTACAGTCAAAAGATTAAATGTTAAAATTTCATCCATATTGACCATTTTGGGATCGTTCGACATGTCCGGAGTCATCGTTTTTCATCCGAAAATTGATTTTTTGGACTGTACCAAAAATGATTCAAAATGTCAATAGGATCGTGCCTCATGTTGAATAACCACTTTTTAAACCCTCACAGTGACCAAAATTGCCAATTTTACAGAGTTTTGCTTACACAAAAGCTTCAATTTTGACCCGTTTCAGGCACAGAAATGACTTTAAACACACTTATTTTAGTTGACAAAGTCATTATTCACATCCAACAGTCATTTAGAGTCAAAAGATTAAATGTTAAAATTTCATCCATATTGACCATTTTGGGATCGTTCGACATGTCCGGAGTCATCGTTTTTCATCCGAAAATTGATTTTTTGGACTGTACCAAAAATGATTCAAAATGTCAATTGGATCGTGCCTCATGTTGAATAACCACTTTTTAAACCCTCACAGTGACCAAAATTGCCATTTTTACAGAGTTTTGATTACTCAAAAGCTTCAATTTTGACCCATTTCAGGCACAGAAATGACTTTAAAGACACTTATTTTAGTTGACAAAGTCATAATTCACATCCAACAGTCATTTACAGTCAAAAGATTAAATGTTAAAATTTCATCCATATTGACCATTTTGGGATCGTTCGACATGTCCGGAGTCATCGTTTTTCATCCGAAAATTGATTTTTTGGACTGTACCAAAAATGATTCAAAATGTCAATTGGATCGTGCCTCATTTTGAATAACCACTTTTTAAACCCTCACAGTGACCAAAATTGCCAATTTTACAGAGTTTTGCTTACACAAAAGCTTCAATTTTGACCCGTTTCAGGCACAGAAATGACTTTAAACACACTTATTTTAGTTGACAAAGTCATTATTCACATCCAACAGTCATTTAGAGTCAAAAGATTAAATGTTAAAATTTCATCCATATTGACCATTTTGGGATCGCTCGACATGTCCGGAGTCATCGTTTTTCATCCGAAAATTGATTTTTTGGACTGTACCAAAAATGATTCAAAATGTCAATTGGATCGTGCCTCATGTTGAATAACCACTTTTTAAACCCTCACAGTGACCAAAATTGCCATTTTTACAGAGTTTTGATTACTCAAAAGCTTCAATTTTGACCCATTTCAGGCACAGAAATGACTTTAAACACACTTATTTTAGTTGACAAAGTCATAATTCACATCCAACAGTCATTTACAGTCAAAAGATTAAATGATAAAATTTCATCCATATTGACCATTTTGGGATCGTTCGACATGTCCGGAGTCATCGTTTTTCATCCGAAAATTGATTTTTTGGACTGTACCAAAAATGATTCAAAATGTCAATTGGATCGTGCCTCATGTTGAATAACCACTTTTTAAACCCTCACAGTTACCAAAATTGCCATTTTTACAGAGTTTTGCTTACTCAAAAGCTTCAATTTTGACCCATTTCAGGCACAGAAATGACTTTAAACACACTTATTTTAGTTGACAAAGTCATAATTCACATCCAACAGTCATTTACAGTCAAAAGATTAAATGTTAAAATTTCATCCATATTGACCATTTTGGGATCGTTCGACATGTCCGGAGTCATTGTTTTTCATCCGAAAATTGATTTTTTGGACTGTACCAAAAATGATTCAAAATGTCAATTGGATCGTGCCTCATGTTGAATAACCACTTTTTAAACCCTCACAGTGACCAAAATTGCCATTTTTACAGAGTTTTGCTTACTCAAAAGCTTCAATTTTGACCCATTTCAGGCACAGAAATGACTTTAAACACACTTATTTTAGTTGACAAAGTCATAATTCACATCCAACAGTCATTTACAGTCAAAAGATTAAATGTTAAAATTTCATCCATATTGACCATTTTGGGATCGTTCGACATGTCCGGAGTCATCGTTTTTCATCTGAAAATTGATTTTTTGGACTGTACCAAAAATGATTCAAATGTCAATTGGATCATGCCTCATGTTGAATAACCACTTTTTAAACCCTCACAGTGACCAAAATTGCCAATTTTACACAGTTTTGCTTACTCAAAAGCTTCAATTTTGACCCATTTCAGGCACTGAAATGACTTTAAACACACTTATTTTAGTTGACAAAGCCATAATTCACATCCAACAGTCATTTAGAGTCAAAAGATTAAATGTTAAAATTTCATCATTATAGACCATTTTGGGAACGTTCGACAGGTCCGAAGTCATCGTTTTTCGTCTAAAAATTGATTTTTTTGGACTGTACCAAAAAAGATTCAAAATGTCAATTGGATCGTGCCTCATGTTGAATAACCACTTTTTAAACCCTCAGAGTGACCAAAATTGCCATTTATACAGAGTTTTGATTACTCAAAAGCTTCAATTTTGACCCATTTCAGGCACAGAAATGACTTTAAACACACTTATTTTAGTTGACAAAGTCATAATTCACATCCAACAGTCATTTACAGTCAAAAGATTAAATGTTAAAATTTCATCCATATTGACCATTTTGGGATCGTTCGACATGTCCGGAGTCATCGTTTTTCATCCGAAAATTGATTTTTTGGACTGTACCAAAAATGATTCAAAATGTCAATTGGATCGTGCCTCATTTTGAATAACCACTTTTTAAACCCTCACAGTGACCAAAATTGCCAATTTTACAGAGTTTTGCTTACACAAAAGCTTCAATTTTGACCCGTTTCAGGCACAGAAATGACTTTAAACACACTTATTTTAGTTGACAAAGTCATTATTCACATCCAACAGTCATTTACAGTCAAAAGATTAAATGTTAAAATTTCATCCATATTGACCATTTTGGGATCGTTCGACATGTCCGGAGTCATCGTTTTTCATCCGAAAATTGATTTTTTGGACTGTACCAAAAATGATTCAAAATGTCAATTGGATCGTGCCTCATGTTGAATAACCACTTTTTAAACCCTCACAGTGACCAAAATTGCCAATTTTACAGAGTTTTGCTTACACAAAAGCTTCAATTTTGACCCGTTTCAGGCACAGAAATGACTTTAAACACACTTATTTTAGTTGACAAAGTCATTATTCACATCCAACAGTCATTTACAGTCAAAAGATTAAATGTTAAAATTTCATCCATATTGACCATTTTGGGATCGTTCGACATGTCATCTGTCATCGTTTTTCATCCGAAAATTGATTTTTTGGACTGTACCAAAAATGATTCAAAATGTCAATTGGATCGTGCCTCATGTTGAATAACCACTTTTTAAACCCTCACAGTGACCAAAATTGCCATTTTTACAGAGTTTTGATTACTCAAAAGCTTCAATTTTGACCCATTTCATGCACAGAAATGACTTTAAACACACTTATTTTAGTTGACAAAGTCATAATTCACATCCAACAGTCATTTACAGTCAAAAGATTAAATGTTAAAATTTCATCCATATTGACCATTTTGGGATCGTTCGACATGTCATCTGTCATCGTTTTTCATCCGAAAATTGATTTTTTGGACTGTACCAAAAATGATTCAAAATGTCAATTGGATCGTGCCTCATGTTGAATAACCACTTTTTAAACCCTCACAGTGACCAAAATTGCCATTTTTACAGAGTTTTGCTTACTCAAAAGCTTCAATTTTGACCCATTTCAGGCACAGAAATGACTTTAAACACACTTATTTTAGTTGACAAAGTCATAATTCACATCCAACAGTCATTTACAGTCAAAAGATTAAATGTTAAAATTTCATCCATATTGACCATTTTGGGATCGTTCGACATGTCCGGAGTCATCGTTTTTCATCCGAAAATTGATTTTTTGGACTGTACCAAAAATGATTCAAAATGTCAATAGGATCGTGCCTCATGTTGAATAACCACTTTTTAAACCCTCACAGTGACCAAAATTGCCAATTTTACAGAGTTTTGCTTACACAAAAGCTTCAATTTTGACCCGTTTCAGGCACAGAAATGACTTTAAACACACTTATTTTAGTTGACAAAGTCATTATTCACATCCAACAGTCATTTAGAGTCAAAAGATTAAATGTTAAAATTTCATCCATATTGACCATTTTGGGATCGTTCGACATGTCCGGAGTCATCGTTTTTCATCCGAAAATTGATTTTTTGGACTGTACCAAAAATGATTCAAAATGTCAATTGGATCGTGCCTCATGTTGAATAACCACTTTTTAAACCCTCACAGTGACCAAAATTGCCATTTTTACAGAGTTTTGATTACTCAAAAGCTTCAATTTTGACCCATTTCAGGCACAGAAATGACTTTAAAGACACTTATTTTAGTTGACAAAGTCATAATTCACATCCAACAGTCATTTACAGTCAAAAGATTAAATGTTAAAATTTCATCCATATTGACCATTTTGGGATCGTTCGACATGTCCGGAGTCATCGTTTTTCATCCGAAAATTGATTTTTTGGACTGTACCAAAAATGATTCAAAATGTCAATTGGATCGTGCCTCATTTTGAATAACCACTTTTTAAACCCTCACAGTGACCAAAATTGCCAATTTTACAGAGTTTTGCTTACACAAAAGCTTCAATTTTGACCCGTTTCAGGCACAGAAATGACTTTAAACACACTTATTTTAGTTGACAAAGTCATTATTCACATCCAACAGTCATTTAGAGTCAAAAGATTAAATGTTAAAATTTCATCCATATTGACCATTTTGGGATCGCTCGACATGTCCGGAGTCATCGTTTTTCATCCGAAAATTGATTTTTTGGACTGTACCAAAAATGATTCAAAATGTCAATTGGATCGTGCCTCATGTTGAATAACCACTTTTTAAACCCTCACAGTGACCAAAATTGCCATTTTTACAGAGTTTTGATTACTCAAAAGCTTCAATTTTGACCCATTTCAGGCACAGAAATGACTTTAAACACACTTATTTTAGTTGACAAAGTCATAATTCACATCCAACAGTCATTTACAGTCAAAAGATTAAATGATAAAATTTCATCCATATTGACCATTTTGGGATCGTTCGACATGTCCGGAGTCATCGTTTTTCATCCGAAAATTGATTTTTTGGACTGTACCAAAAATGATTCAAAATGTCAATTGGATCGTGCCTCATGTTGAATAACCACTTTTTAAACCCTCACAGTTACCAAAATTGCCATTTTTACAGAGTTTTGCTTACTCAAAAGCTTCAATTTTGACCCATTTCAGGCACAGAAATGACTTTAAACACACTTATTTTAGTTGACAAAGTCATAATTCACATCCAACAGTCATTTACAGTCAAAAGATTAAATGTTAAAATTTCATCCATATTGACCATTTTGGGATCGTTCGACATGTCCGGAGTCATTGTTTTTCATCCGAAAATTGATTTTTTGGACTGTACCAAAAATGATTCAAAATGTCAATTGGATCGTGCCTCATGTTGAATAACCACTTTTTAAACCCTCACAGTGACCAAAATTGCCATTTTTACAGAGTTTTGCTTACTCAAAAGCTTCAATTTTGACCCATTTCAGGCACAGAAATGACTTTAAACACACTTATTTTAGTTGACAAAGTCATAATTCACATCCAACAGTCATTTACAGTCAAAAGATTAAATGTTAAAATTTCATCCATATTGACCATTTTGGGATCGTTCGACATGTCCGGAGTCATCGTTTTTCATCTGAAAATTGATTTTTTGGACTGTACCAAAAATGATTCAAATGTCAATTGGATCATGCCTCATGTTGAATAACCACTTTTTAAACCCTCACAGTGACCAAAATTGCCAATTTTACACAGTTTTGCTTACTCAAAAGCTTCAATTTTGACCCATTTCAGGCACAGAAATGACTTTAAACACACTTATTTTAGTTGACAAAGCCATAATTCACATCCAACAGTCATTTAGAGTCAAAAGATTAAATGTTAAAATTTCATCATTATAGACCATTTTGGGAACGTTCGACAGGTCCGAAGTCATCGTTTTTCGTCTAAAAATTGATTTTTTTGGACTGTACCAAAAAAGATTCAAAATGTCAATTGGATCGTGCCTCATGTTGAATAACCACTTTTTAAACCCTCAGAGTGACCAAAATTGCCATTTATACAGAGTTTTGATTACTCAAAAGCTTCAATTTTGACCCATTTCAGGCACAGAAATGACTTTAAACACACTTATTTTAGTTGACAAAGTCATAATTCACATCCAACAGTCATTTACAGTCAAAAGATTAAATGTTAAAATTTCATCCATATTGACCATTTTGGGATCGTTCGACATGTCCGGAGTCATCGTTTTTCATCCGAAAATTGATTTTTTGGACTGTACCAAAAATGATTCAAAATGTCAATTGGATCGTGCCTCATTTTGAATAACCACTTTTTAAACCCTCACAGTGACCAAAATTGCCAATTTTACAGAGTTTTGCTTACACAAAAGCTTCAATTTTGACCCGTTTCAGGCACAGAAATGACTTTAAACACACTTATTTTAGTTGACAAAGTCATTATTCACATCCAACAGTCATTTACAGTCAAAAGATTAAATGTTAAAATTTCATCCATATTGACCATTTTGGGATCGTTCGACATGTCCGGAGTCATCGTTTTTCATCCGAAAATTGATTTTTTGGACTGTACCAAAAATGATTCAAAATGTCAATTGGATCGTGCCTCATGTTGAATAACCACTTTTTAAACCCTCACAGTGACCAAAATTGCCAATTTTACAGAGTTTTGCTTACACAAAAGCTTCAATTTTGACCCGTTTCAGGCACAGAAATGACTTTAAACACACTTATTTTAGTTGACAAAGTCATTATTCACATCCAACAGTCATTTACAGTCAAAAGATTAAATGTTAAAATTTCATCCATATTGACCATTTTGGGATCGTTCGACATGTCATCTGTCATCGTTTTTCATCCGAAAATTGATTTTTTGGACTGTACCAAAAATGATTCAAAATGTCAATTGGATCGTGCCTCATGTTGAATAACCACTTTTTAAACCCTCACAGTGACCAAAATTGCCATTTTTACAGAGTTTTGATTACTCAAAAGCTTCAATTTTGACCCATTTCATGCACAGAAATGACTTTAAACACACTTATTTTAGTTGACAAAGTCATAATTCACATCCAACAGTCATTTACAGTCAAAAGATTAAATGTTAAAATTTCATCCATATTGACCATTTTGGGATCGTTCGACATGTCATCTGTCATCGTTTTTCATCCGAAAATTGATTTTTTGGACTGTACCAAAAATGATTCAAAATGTCAATTGGATCGTGCCTCATGTTGAATAACCACTTTTTAAACCCTCACAGTGACCAAAATTGCCATTTTTACAGAGTTTTGCTTACTCAAAAGCTTCAATTTTGACCCATTTCAGGCACAGAAATGACTTTAAACACACTTATTTTAGTTGACAAAGTCATAATTCACATCCAACAGTCATTTACAGTCAAAAGATTAAATGTTAAAATTTCATCCATATTGACCATTTTGGGATCGTTCGACATGTCCGGAGTCATCGTTTTTCATCCGAAAATTGATTTTTTGGACTGTACCAAAAATGATTCAAAATGTCAATAGGATCGTGCCTCATGTTGAATAACCACTTTTTAAACCCTCACAGTGACCAAAATTGCCAATTTTACAGAGTTTTGCTTACACAAAAGCTTCAATTTTGACCCGTTTCAGGCACAGAAATGACTTTAAACACACTTATTTTAGTTGACAAAGTCATTATTCACATCCAACAGTCATTTAGAGTCAAAAGATTAAATGTTAAAATTTCATCCATATTGACCATTTTGGGATCGTTCGACATGTCCGGAGTCATCGTTTTTCATCCGAAAATTGATTTTTTGGACTGTACCAAAAATGATTCAAAATGTCAATTGGATCGTGCCTCATGTTGAATAACCACTTTTTAAACCCTCACAGTGACCAAAATTGCCATTTTTACAGAGTTTTGATTACTCAAAAGCTTCAATTTTGACCCATTTCAGGCACAGAAATGACTTTAAAGACACTTATTTTAGTTGACAAAGTCATAATTCACATCCAACAGTCATTTACAGTCAAAAGATTAAATGTTAAAATTTCATCCATATTGACCATTTTGGGATCGTTCGACATGTCCGGAGTCATCGTTTTTCATCCGAAAATTGATTTTTTGGACTGTACCAAAAATGATTCAAAATGTCAATTGGATCGTGCCTCATTTTGAATAACCACTTTTTAAACCCTCACAGTGACCAAAATTGCCAATTTTACAGAGTTTTGCTTACACAAAAGCTTCAATTTTGACCCGTTTCAGGCACAGAAATGACTTTAAACACACTTATTTTAGTTGACAAAGTCATTATTCACATCCAACAGTCATTTAGAGTCAAAAGATTAAATGTTAAAATTTCATCCATATTGACCATTTTGGGATCGCTCGACATGTCCGGAGTCATCGTTTTTCATCCGAAAATTGATTTTTTGGACTGTACCAAAAATGATTCAAAATGTCAATTGGATCGTGCCTCATGTTGAATAACCACTTTTTAAACCCTCACAGTGACCAAAATTGCCATTTTTACAGAGTTTTGATTACTCAAAAGCTTCAATTTTGACCCATTTCAGGCACAGAAATGACTTTAAACACACTTATTTTAGTTGACAAAGTCATAATTCACATCCAACAGTCATTTACAGTCAAAAGATTAAATGATAAAATTTCATCCATATTGACCATTTTGGGATCGTTCGACATGTCCGGAGTCATCGTTTTTCATCCGAAAATTGATTTTTTGGACTGTACCAAAAATGATTCAAAATGTCAATTGGATCGTGCCTCATGTTGAATAACCACTTTTTAAACCCTCACAGTTACCAAAATTGCCATTTTTACAGAGTTTTGCTTACTCAAAAGCTTCAATTTTGACCCATTTCAGGCACAGAAATGACTTTAAACACACTTATTTTAGTTGACAAAGTCATAATTCACATCCAACAGTCATTTACAGTCAAAAGATTAAATGTTAAAATTTCATCCATATTGACCATTTTGGGATCGTTCGACATGTCCGGAGTCATTGTTTTTCATCCGAAAATTGATTTTTTGGACTGTACCAAAAATGATTCAAAATGTCAATTGGATCGTGCCTCATGTTGAATAACCACTTTTTAAACCCTCACAGTGACCAAAATTGCCATTTTTACAGAGTTTTGCTTACTCAAAAGCTTCAATTTTGACCCATTTCAGGCACAGAAATGACTTTAAACACACTTATTTTAGTTGACAAAGTCATAATTCACATCCAACAGTCATTTACAGTCAAAAGATTAAATGTTAAAATTTCATCCATATTGACCATTTTGGGATCGTTCGACATGTCCGGAGTCATCGTTTTTCATCTGAAAATTGATTTTTTGGACTGTACCAAAAATGATTCAAATGTCAATTGGATCATGCCTCATGTTGAATAACCACTTTTTAAACCCTCACAGTGACCAAAATTGCCAATTTTACACAGTTTTGCTTACTCAAAAGCTTCAATTTTGACCCATTTCAGGCACAGAAATGACTTTAAACACACTTATTTTAGTTGACAAAGCCATAATTCACATCCAACAGTCATTTAGAGTCAAAAGATTAAATGTTAAAATTTCATCATTATAGACCATTTTGGGAACGTTCGACAGGTCCGAAGTCATCGTTTTTCGTCTAAAAATTGATTTTTTTGGACTGTACCAAAAAAGATTCAAAATGTCAATTGGATCGTGCCTCATGTTGAATAACCACTTTTTAAACCCTCAGAGTGACCAAAATTGCCATTTATACAGAGTTTTGATTACTCAAAAGCTTCAATTTTGACCCATTTCAGGCACAGAAATGACTTTAAACACACTTATTTTAGTTGACAAAGTCATAATTCACATCCAACAGTCATTTACAGTCAAAAGATTAAATGTTAAAATTTCATCCATATTGACCATTTTGGGATCGTTCGACATGTCCGGAGTCATCGTTTTTCATCCGAAAATTGATTTTTTGGACTGTACCAAAAATGATTCAAAATGTCAATTGGATCGTGCCTCATTTTGAATAACCACTTTTTAAACCCTCACAGTGACCAAAATTGCCAATTTTACAGAGTTTTGCTTACACAAAAGCTTCAATTTTGACCCGTTTCAGGCACAGAAATGACTTTAAACACACTTATTTTAGTTGACAAAGTCATTATTCACATCCAACAGTCATTTACAGTCAAAAGATTAAATGTTAAAATTTCATCCATATTGACCATTTTGGGATCGTTCGACATGTCCGGAGTCATCGTTTTTCATCCGAAAATTGATTTTTTGGACTGTACCAAAAATGATTCAAAATGTCAATTGGATCGTGCCTCATGTTGAATAACCACTTTTTAAACCCTCACAGTGACCAAAATTGCCAATTTTACAGAGTTTTGCTTACACAAAAGCTTCAATTTTGACCCGTTTCAGGCACAGAAATGACTTTAAACACACTTATTTTAGTTGACAAAGTCATTATTCACATCCAACAGTCATTTACAGTCAAAAGATTAAATGTTAAAATTTCATCCATATTGACCATTTTGGGATCGTTCGACATGTCATCTGTCATCGTTTTTCATCCGAAAATTGATTTTTTGGACTGTACCAAAAATGATTCAAAATGTCAATTGGATCGTGCCTCATGTTGAATAACCACTTTTTAAACCCTCACAGTGACCAAAATTGCCATTTTTACAGAGTTTTGATTACTCAAAAGCTTCAATTTTGACCCATTTCATGCACAGAAATGACTTTAAACACACTTATTTTAGTTGACAAAGTCATAATTCACATCCAACAGTCATTTACAGTCAAAAGATTAAATGTTAAAATTTCATCCATATTGACCATTTTGGGATCGTTCGACATGTCATCTGTCATCGTTTTTCATCCGAAAATTGATTTTTTGGACTGTACCAAAAATGATTCAAAATGTCAATTGGATCGTGCCTCATGTTGAATAACCACTTTTTAAACCCTCACAGTGACCAAAATTGCCATTTTTACAGAGTTTTGCTTACTCAAAAGCTTCAATTTTGACCCATTTCAGGCACAGAAATGACTTTAAACACACTTATTTTAGTTGACAAAGTCATAATTCACATCCAACAGTCATTTACAGTCAAAAGATTAAATGTTAAAATTTCATCCATATTGACCATTTTGGGATCGTTCGACATGTCCGGAGTCATCGTTTTTCATCCGAAAATTGATTTTTTGGACTGTACCAAAAATGATTCAAAATGTCAATAGGATCGTGCCTCATGTTGAATAACCACTTTTTAAACCCTCACAGTGACCAAAATTGCCAATTTTACAGAGTTTTGCTTACACAAAAGCTTCAATTTTGACACGTTTCAGGCACAGAAATGACTTTAAACACACTTATTTTAGTTGACAAAGTCATTATTCACATCCAACAGTCATTTAGAGTCAAAAGATTAAATGTTAAAATTTCATCCATATTGACCATTTTGGGATCGTTCGACATGTCCGGAGTCATCGTTTTTCATCCGAAAATTGATTTTTTGGACTGTACCAAAAATGATTCAAAATGTCAATTGGATCGTGCCTCATGTTGAATAACCACTTTTTAAACCCTCACAGTGACCAAAATTGCCATTTTTACAGAGTTTTGATTACTCAAAAGCTTCAATTTTGACCCATT
This sequence comes from Lissotriton vulgaris, assembly GCF_964263255.1. NCBI lineage: Eukaryota > Metazoa > Chordata > Amphibia > Caudata > Salamandridae > Lissotriton > Lissotriton vulgaris. The sequence goes on along the minus strand of NW_028248873.1, from coordinate 147,139 downwards.
TCAGGCACAGAAATGACTTTAAAGACACTTATTTTAGTTGACAAAGTCATAATTCACATCCAACAGTCATTTACAGTCAAAAGATTAAATGTTAAAATTTCATCCATATTGACCATTTTGGGATCGTTCGACATGTCCGGAGTCATCGTTTTTCATCCGAAAATTGATTTTTTGGACTGTACCAAAAATGATTCAAAATGTCAATTGGATCGTGCCTCATTTTGAATAACCACTTTTTAAACCCTCACAGTGACCAAAATTGCCAATTTTACAGAGTTTTGCTTACACAAAAGCTTCAATTTTGACCCGTTTCAGGCACAGAAATGACTTTAAACACACTTATTTTAGTTGACAAAGTCATTATTCACATCCAACAGTCATTTAGAGTCAAAAGATTAAATGTTAAAATTTCATCCATATTGACCATTTTGGGATCGCTCGACATGTCCGGAGTCATCGTTTTTCATCCGAAAATTGATTTTTTGGACTGTACCAAAAATGATTCAAAATGTCAATTGGATCGTGCCTCATGTTGAATAACCACTTTTTAAACCCTCACAGTGACCAAAATTGCCATTTTTACAGAGTTTTGATTACTCAAAAGCTTCAATTTTGACCCATTTCAGGCACAGAAATGACTTTAAACACACTTATTTTAGTTGACAAAGTCATAATTCACATCCAACAGTCATTTACAGTCAAAAGATTAAATGATAAAATTTCATCCATATTGACCATTTTGGGATCGTTCGACATGTCCGGAGTCATCGTTTTTCATCCGAAAATTGATTTTTTGGACTGTACCAAAAATGATTCAAAATGTCAATTGGATCGTGCCTCATGTTGAATAACCACTTTTTAAACCCTCACAGTTACCAAAATTGCCATTTTTACAGAGTTTTGCTTACTCAAAAGCTTCAATTTTGACCCATTTCAGGCACAGAAATGACTTTAAACACACTTATTTTAGTTGACAAAGTCATAATTCACATCCAACAGTCATTTACAGTCAAAAGATTAAATGTTAAAATTTCATCCATATTGACCATTTTGGGATCGTTGACATGTCCGGAGTCATTGTTTTTCATCCGAAAATTGATTTTTTGGACTGTACCAAAAATGATTCAAAATGTCAATTGGATCGTGCCTCATGTTGAATAACCACTTTTTAAACCCTCACAGTGACCAAAATTGCCATTTTTACAGAGTTTTGCTCACTCAAAAGCTTCAATTTTGACCCATTTCAGGCACAGAAATGACTTTAAACACACTTATTTTAGTTGACAAAGTCATAATTCACATCCAACAGTCATTTACAGTCAAAAGATTAAATGTTAAAATTTCATCCATATTGACCATTTTGGGATCTTTCGACATGTCCGGAGTCATCGTTTTTCATCTGAAAATTGATTTTTTGGACTGTACCAAAAATGATTCAAATGTCAATTGGATCATGCCTCATGTTGAATAACCACTTTTTAAACCCTCACAGTGACCAAAATTGCCAATTTTACACAGTTTTGCTTACTCAAAAGCTTCAATTTTGACCCATTTCAGGCACAGAAATGACTTTAAACACACTTATTTTAGTTGACAAAGCCATAATTCACATCCAACAGTCATTTAGAGTCAAAAGATTAAATGTTAAAATTTCATCATTATAGACCATTTTGGGAACGTTCGACAGGTCCGAAGTCATCGTTTTTCGTCTAAAAATTGATTTTTTTGGACTGTACCAAAAAAGATTCAAAATGTCAATTGGATCGTGCCTCATGTTGAATAACCACTTTTTAAACCCTCAGAGTGACCAAAATTGCCATTTATACAGAGTTTTGATTACTCAAAAGCTTAAATTTTTACCCCTTTGAGGCACAGAAATGACTTTAAACACACTTATTTTAGTTGACAAAGTCATAATTCACATCCAACAGTCATTTACAGTCAAAAGATTAAATGTTAAAATTTCATCCATATTGACCATTTTGGGATCGTTCGACATGTCCGGAGTCATCGTTTTTCATCCGAAAATTGATTTTTTGGACTGTACCAAAAATGATTCAAAATGTCAATTGGATCGTGCCTCATGTTGAATAACCACTTTTTAAACCCTCACAGTGACCAAAATTGCCATTTTTACAGAGTTTTGATTACTCAAAAGCTTCAATTTTGACCCATTTCAGGCACAGAAATGACTTTAAACACACTTATTTTAGTTGACAAAGTCATAATTCACATCCAACAGTCATTTACAGTCAAAAGATTAAATGTTAAAATTTCATCCATATTGACCATTTTGGGATCGTTCGACATGTCCGGAGTCATCGTTTTTCATCCGAAAATTGATTTTTTGGACTGTACCAAAAATGATTCAAAATGTCAATTGGATCGTGCCTCATGTTGAATAACCACTTTTTAAACCCTCACAGTGACCAAAATTGCCATTTTTACAGAATTTTGATTACTCAAAAGCTTCAATTTTGACCCATTTCAGGCACAGAAATGACTTTAAACACACTTATTTTAGTTGACAAAGTCATAATTCACATCCAACAGTCATTTACAGTCAAAAGATTAAATGTTAAAATTTCATCCATATTGACTATTTTGGGATCGTTCGACATGTCCGGAGTCATCGTTTTTCATCCGAAAATTGTTTTTTGAACTGTACCAAAAATGATTCAAAATGTCAATTGGATCGTGCCTCATGTTGAATAACCACTTTTTAAACCCTCACAGTGACCAAAATTGCCAATTTTACACAGTTTTGCTTACTCAAAAGCTTCAATTTTGACCCATTTCAGGCACAGAAATGACTTTAAACACACTTATTTTAGTTGACAAAGCCATAATTCACATCCAACAGTCATTTAGAGTCAAAAGATTAAATGTTAAAATTTCATCATTATAGACCATTTTGGGAACGTTCGACAGGTCCGAAGTCATCGTTTTTCGTCTAAAAATTGATTTTTTTGGACTGTACCAAAAAAGATTCAAAATGTCAATTGGATCGTGCCTCATGTTGAATAACCACTTTTTAAACCCTCAGAGTGACCAAAATTGCCATTTATACAGAGTTTTGATTACTCAAAAGCTTCAATTTTTACCCCTTTGAGGCACAGAAATGACTTTAAACACACTTATTTTAGTTGACAAAGTCATAATTCACATCCAACAGTCATTTACAGTCAAAAGATTAAATGTTAAAATTTCATCCATATTGACCATTTTGGGATCGTTCGACATGTCCGGAGTCATTGTTTTTCACCGAAAATTGATTTTTTGGACTGTACCAAAAATGATTCAAAATGTCAATTGGATCGTGCCTCATGTTGAATAACCACTTTTTAAACCCTCACAGTGACCAAAATTGCCATTTTTACAGAGTTTTGATTACTCAAAAGCTTCAATTTTGACCCATTTCATGCACAGAAATGACTTTAAACACACTTATTTTAGTTGACAAAGTCATAATTCACATCCAACAGTCATTTACAGTCAAAAGATTAAATGTTAAAATTTCATCCATATTGACCATTTTGGGATCGTTCGACATGTCATCTGTCATCGTTTTTCATCCGAAAATTGATTTTTTGGACTGTACCAAAAATGATTCAAAATGTCAATTGGATCGTGCCTCATGTTGAATAACCACTTTTTAAACCCTCACAGTGACCAAAATTGCCATTTTTACAGAGTTTTGCTTACTCAAAAGCTTCAATTTTGACCCATTTCAGGCACAGAAATGACTTTAAACACACTTATTTTAGTTGACAAAGTCATAATTCACATCCAACAGTCATTTACAGTCAAAAGATTAAATGTTAAAATTTCATCCATATTGACCATTTTGGGATCGTTCGACATGTCCGGAGTCATCGTTTTTCATCCGAAAATTGATTTTTTGGACTGTACCAAAAATGATTCAAAATGTCAATTGGATCGTGCCTCATTTTGAATAACCACTTTTTAAACCCTCACAGTGACCAAAATTGCCAATTTTACAGAGTTTTGCTTACACAAAAGCTTCAATTTTGACCCGTTTCAGGCACAGAAATGACTTTAAACACACTTATTTTAGTTGACAAAGTCATTATTCACATCCAACAGTCATTTACAGTCAAATGATTAAATGTTAAAATTTCATCCATATTGACCATTTTGGGATTGTTCGACATGTCCGGAGTCATCGTTTTTCATCCGAAAATTGATTTTTTGGACTGTACCAAAAATGATTCAAAATGTCAATTGGATCGTGCCTCATGTTGAATAACCACTTTTTAAACCCTCACAGTGACCAAAATTGCCATTTTTACAGAGTTTTGATTACTCAAAAGCTTCAATTTTGACCCATTTCATGCACAGAAATGACTTTAAACACACTTATTTTAGTTGACAAAGTCATAATTCACATCCAACAGTCATTTACAGTCAAAAGATTAAATGTTAAAATTTCATCCATATTGACCATTTTGGGATCGTTCGACATGTCATCTGTCATCGTTTTTCATCCGAAAATTGATTTTTTGGACTGTACCAAAAATGATTCAAAATGTCAATTGGATCGTGCCTCATGTTGAATAACCACTTTTTATACCCTCACAGTGACCAAAATTGCCATTTTTACAGAGTTTTGATTACTCAAAAGCTTCAATTTTGACCCATTTCATGCACAGAAATGACTTTAAACACACTTATTTTAGTTGACAAAGTCATAATTCACATCCAACAGTCATTTACAGTCAAAAGATTAAATGTTAAAATTTCATCCATATTGACCATTTTGGGATCGTTCGACATGTCATCTGTCATCGTTTTTCATCCGAAAATTGATTTTTTGGACTGTACCAAAAATGATTCAAAATGTCAATTGGATCGTGCCTCATGTTGAATAACCACTTTTTAAACCCTCACAGTGACCAAAATTGCCCTTTTTACAGTGTTTTGCTTACTCAAAAGCTTCAATTTTGACCCATTTCAGGCACAGAAATGACTTTAAACACACTTATTTTAGTTGACAAAGTCATAATTCACATCCAACAGTCATTTACAGTCAAAAGATTAAATGTTAAAATTTCATCCATATTGACCATTTTGGGATCGTTCGACATGTCCGGAGTCATCGTTTTTCATCCGAAAATTGATTTTTTGGACTGTACCAAAAATGATTCAAAATGTCAATTGGATCGTGCCTCATTTTGAATAACCACTTTTTAAACCCTCACAGTGACCAAAATTGCCAATTTTACAGAGTTTTGCTTACACAAAAGCTTCAATTTTGACCCGTTTCAGGCACAGAAATGACTTTAAACACACTTATTTTAGTTGACAAAGTCATTATTCACATCCAACAGTCATTTACAGTCAAAAGATTAAATGTTAAAATTTCATCCATATTGACCATTTTGGGATCGTTCGACATGTCCGGAGTCATCGTTTTTCATCCGAAAATTGATTTTTTGGACTGTACCAAAAATGATTCAAAATGTCAATTGGATCGTGCCTCATGTTGAATAACCACTTTTTAAACCCTCACAGTGACCAAAATTGCCATTTTTACAGAGTTTTGATTACTCAAAAGCTTCAATTTTGACCCATTTCATGCACAGAAATGACTTTAAACACACTTATTTTAGTTGACAAAGTCATAATTCACATCCAACAGTCATTTACAGTCAAAAGATTAAATGTTAAAATTTCATCCATATTGACCATTTTGGGATCGTTCGACATGTCATCTGTCATCGTTTTTCATCCGAAAATTGATTTTTTGGACTGTACCAAAAATGATTCAAAATGTCAATTGGATCGTGCCTCATGTTGAATAACCACTTTTTAAACCCTCACAGTGACCAAAATTGCCATTTTTACAGAGTTTTGCTTACTCAAAAGCTTCAATTTTGACCCATTTCAGGCACAGAAATGACTTTAAACACACTTATTTTAGTTGACAAAGTCATAATTCACATCCAACAGTCATTTACAGTCAAAAGATTAAATGTTAAAATTTCATCCATATTGACCATTTTGGGATCGTTCGACATGTCCGGAGTCATCGTTTTTCATCCGAAAATTGATTTTTTGGACTGTACCAAAAATGATTCAAAATGTCAATTGGATCGTGCCTCATGTTGAATAACCACTTTTTAAACCCTCACAGTGACCAAAATTGCCATTTTTACAGAGTTTTGATTACTCAAAAGCTTCAATTTTGACCCATTTCAGGCACAGAAATGACTTTAAACACACTTATTTTAGTTGACAAAGTCATAATTCACATCCAACAGTCATTTACAGTCAAAAGATTAAATGATAAAATTTCATCCATATTGACCATTTTGGGATCGTTCGACATGTCCGGAGTCATCGTTTTTCATCCGAAAATTGATTTTTTGGACTGTACCAAAAATGATTCAAAATGTCAATTGGATCGTGCCTCATGTTGAATAACCACTTTTTAAACCCTCACAGTTACCAAAATTGCCATTTTTACAGAGTTTTGCTTACTCAAAAGCTTCAATTTTGACCCATTTCAGGCACAGAAATGACTTTAAACACACTTATTTTAGTTGACAAAGTCATAATTCACATCCAACAGTCATTTACAGTCAAAAGATTAAATGTTAAAATTTCATCCATATTGACCATTTTGGGATCGTTCGACATGTCCGGAGTCATTGTTTTTCATCCGAAAATTGATTTTTTGGACTGTACCAAAAATGATTCAAAATGTCAATTGGATCGTGCCTCATGTTGAATAACCACTTTTTAAACCCTCACAGTGACCAAAATTGCCATTTTTACAGAGTTTTGCTTACTCAAAAGCTTCAATTTTGACCCATTTCAGGCACAGAAATGACTTTAAACACACTTATTTTAGTTGACAAAGTCATAATTCACATCCAACAGTCATTTACAGTCAAAAGATTAAATGTTAAAATTTCATCCATATTGACCATTTTGGGATCGTTCGACATGTCCGGAGTCATTGTTTTTCATCCGAAAATTGATTTTTTGGACTGTACCAAAAATGATTCAAAATGTCAATTGGATCGTGCCTCATGTTGAATAACCACTTTTTAAACCCTCACAGTGACCAAAATTGCCATTTTTACAGAGTTTTGCTTACTCAAAAGCTTCAATTTTGACCCATTTCAGGCACAGAAATGACTTTAAACACACTTATTTTAGTTGACAAAGTCATAATTCACATCCAACAGTCATTTACAGTCAAAAGATTAAATGTTAAAATTTCATCCATATTGACCATTTTGGGATCGTTCGACATGTCCGGAGTCATCGTTTTTCATCTGAAAATTGATTTTTTGGACTGTACCAAAAATGATTCAAATGTCAATTGGATCATGCCTCATGTTGAATAACCACTTTTTAAACCCTCACAGTGACCAAAATTGCCAATTTTACACAGTTTTGCTTACTCAAAAGCTTCAATTTTGACCCATTTCAGGCACAGAAATGACTTTAAACACACTTATTTTAGTTGACAAAGCCATAATTCACATCCAACAGTCATTTAGAGTCAAAAGATTAAATGTTAAAATTTCATCCATATTGACCATTTTGGGATCGTTCGACATGTCCGGAGTCATCGTTTTTCATCCGAAAATTGATTTTTTGGACTGTACCAAAAATGATTCAAAATGTCAATTGGATCGTGCCTCATGTTGAATAACCACTTTTTAAACCCTCACAGTGACCAAAATTGCCATTTTTACAGAGTTTTGATTACTCAAAAGCTTCAATTTTGACCCATTTCAGGCACAGAAATGACTTTAAACACACTTATTTTAGTTGACAAAGTCATAATTCACATCCAACAGTCATTTACAGTCAAAAGATTAAATGTTAAAATTTCATCCATATTGACCATTTTGGGATCGTTCGACATGTCCGGAGTCATCGTTTTTCATCCGAAAATTGATTTTTTGGACTGTACCAAAAATGATTCAAAATGTCAATTGGATCGTGCCTCATGTTGAATAACCACTTTTTAAACCCTCACAGTGACCAAAATTGCCATTTTTACAGAGTTTTGATTACTCAAAAGCTTCAATTTTGACCCATTTCAGGCACAGAAATGACTTTAAACACACTTATTTTAGTTGACAAAGTCATAATTCACATCCAACAGTCATTTACAGTCAAAAGATTAAATGTTAAAATTTCATCCATATTGACCATTTTGGGATCGTTCGACATGTCCGGAGTCATCGTTTTTCATCCGAAAATTGTTTTTTGAACTGTACCAAAAATGATTCAAAATGTCAATTGGATCGTGCCTCATGTTGAATAACCACTTTTTAAACCCTCACAGTGACCAAAATTGCCAATTTTACACAGTTTTGCTTACTCAAAAGCTTCAATTTTGACCCATTTCAGGCACAGAAATGACTTTAAACACACTTATTTTAGTTGACAAAGCCATAATTCACATCCAACAGTCATTTAGAGTCAAAAGATTAAATGTTAAAATTTCATCATTATAGACCATTTTGGGAACGTTCGACAGGTCCGAAGTCATCGTTTTTCGTCTAAAAATTGATTTTTTTGGACTGTACCAAAAAAGATTCAAAATGTCAATTGGATCGTGCCTCATGTTGAATAACCACTTTTTAAACCCTCAGAGTGACCAAAATTGCCATTTATACAGAGTTTTGATTACTCAAAAGCTTCAATTTTTACCCCTTTGAGGCACAGAAATGACTTTAAACACACTTATTTTAGTTGACAAAGTCATAATTCACATCCAACAGTCATTTACAGTCAAAAGATTAAATGTTAAAATTTCATCCATATTGACCATTTTGGGATCGTTCGACATGTCCGGAGTCATCGTTTTTCATCCGAAAATTGATTTTTTGGACTGTACCAAAAATGATTCAAAATGTCAATTGGATCGTGCCTCATGTTGAATAACCACTTTTTAAACCCTCACAGTGACCAAAATTGCCATTTTTACAGAGTTTTGATTACTCAAAAGCTTCAATTTTGACCCATTTCATGCACAGAAATGACTTTAAACACACTTATTTTAGTTGACAAAGTCATAATTCACATCCAACAGTCATTTACAGTCAAAAGATTAAATGTTAAAATTTCATCCATATTGACCATTTTGGGATCGTTCGACATGTCCGGAGTCATCGTTTTTCATCCGAAAATTGATTTTTTGGACTGTACCAAAAATGATTCAAAATGTCAATTGGATCGTGCCTCATTTTGAATAACCACTTTTTAAACCCTCACAGTGACCAAAATTGCCAATTTTACAGAGTTTTGCTTACACAAAAGCTTCAATTTTGACCCGTTTCAGGCACAGAAATGACTTTAAACACACTTATTTTAGTTGACAAAGTCATTATTCACATCCAACAGTCATTTACAGTCAAATGATTAAATGTTAAAATTTCATCCATATTGACCATTTTGGGATCCTTCGACATGTCCGGAGTCATCGTTTTTCATCCGAAAATTGATTTTTTGGACTGTACCAAAAATGATTCAAAATGTCAATTGGATCGTGCCTCATGTTGAATAACCACTTTTTAAACCCTCACAGTGACCAAAATTGCCATTTTTACAGAGTTTTGATTACTCAAAAGCTTCAATTTTGACCCATTTCATGCACAGAAATGACTTTAAACACACTTATTTTAGTTGACAAAGTCATAATTCACATCCAACAGTCATTTACAGTCAAAAGATTAAATGTTAAAATTTCATCCATATTGACCATTTTGGGATCGTTCGACATGTCATCTGTCATCGTTTTTCATCCGAAAATTGATTTTTTGGACTGTACCAAAAATGATTCAAAATGTCAATTGGATCGTGCCTCATGTTGAATAACCACTTTTTATACCCTCACAGTGACCAAAATTGCCATTTTTACAGAGTTTTGATTACTCAAAAGCTTCAATTTTGACCCATTTCATGCACAGAAATGACTTTAAACACACTTATTTTAGTTGACAAAGTCATAATTCACATCCAACAGTCATTTACAGTCAAAAGATTAAATGTTAAAATTTCATCCATATTGACCATTTTGGGATCGTTCGACATGTCATCTGTCATCGTTTTTCATCCGAAAATTGATTTTTTGGACTGTACCAAAAATGATTCAAAATGTCAATTGGATCGTGCCTCATGTTGAATAACCACTTTTTAAACCCTCACAGTGACCAAAATTGCCATTTTTACAGTGTTTTGCTTACTCAAAAGCTTCAATTTTGACCCATTTCAGGCACAGAAATGACTTTAAACACACTTATTTTAGTTGACAAAGTCATAATTCACATCCAACAGTCATTTACAGTCAAAAGATTAAATGTTAAAATTTCATCCATATTGACCATTTTGGGATCGTTCGACATGTCCGGAGTCATCGTTTTTCATCCGAAAATTGATTTTTTGGACTGTACCAAAAATGATTCAAAATGTCAATTGGATCGTGCCTCATTTTGAATAACCACTTTTTAAACCCTTACAGTGACCAAAATTGCCAATTTTACAGAGTTTTGCTTACACAAAAGCTTCAATTTTGACCCGTTTCAGGCACAGAAATGACTTTAAACACACTTATTTTAGTTGACAAAGTCATTATTCACATCCAACAGTCATTTACAGTCAAAAGATTAAATGTTAAAATTTCATCCATATTGACCATTTTGGGATCGTTCGACATGTCCGGAGTCATCGTTTTTCATCCGAAAATTGATTTTTTGGACTGTACCAAAAATGATTCAAAATGTCAATTGGATCGTGCCTCATGTTGAATAACCACTTTTTAAACCCTCACAGTGACCAAAATTGCCATTTTTACAGAGTTTTGATTACTCAAAAGCTTCAATTTTGACCCATTTCAGGCACAGAAATGACTTTAAACACACTTATTTTAGTTGACAAAGTCATAATTCACATCCAACAGTCATTTACAGTCAAAAGATTAAATGTTAAAATTTCATCCATATTGACCATTTTGGGATCGTTCGACATGTCCGGAGTCATCGTTTTTCATCCGAAAATTGATTTTTTGGACTGTACCAAAAATGATTCAAAATGTCAATTGGATCGTGCCTCATGTTGAATAACCACTTTTTAAACCCTCACAGTGACCAAAATTGCCATTTTTACAGAGTTTTGATTACTCAAAAGCTTCAATTTTGACCCATTTCAGGCACAGAAATGACTTTAAACACACTTATTTTAGTTGACAAAGTCATAATTCACATCCAACAGTCATTTACAGTCAAAAGATTAAATGTTAAAATTTCATCCATATTGACCATTTTGGGATCGTTCGACATGTCCGGAGTCATCGTTTTTCATCCGAAAATTGTTTTTTGAACTGTACCAAAAATGATTCAAAATGTCAATTGGATCGTGCCTCATGTTGAATAACCACTTTTTAAACCCTCACAGTGACCAAAATTGCCAATTTTACACAGTTTTGCTTACTCAAAAGCTTCAATTTTGACCCATTTCAGGCACAGAAATGACTTTAAACACACTTATTTTAGTTGACAAAGCCATAATTCACATCCAACAGTCATTTAGAGTCAAAAGATTAAATGTTAAAATTTCATCATTATAGACCATTTTGGGAACGTTCGACAGGTCCGAAGTCATCGTTTTTCGTCTAAAAATTGATTTTTTTGGACTGTACCAAAAAAGATTCAAAATGTCAATTGGATCGTGCCTCATGTTGAATAACCACTTTTTAAACCCTCAGAGTGACCAAAATTGCCATTTATACAGAGTTTTGATTACTCAAAAGCTTCAATTTTTACCCCTTTGAGGCACAGAAATGACTTTAAACACACTTATTTTAGTTGACAAAGTCATAATTCACATCCAACAGTCATTTACAGTCAAAAGATTAAATGTTAAAATTTCATCCATATTGACCATTTTGGGATCGTTCGACATGTCCGGAGTCATCGTTTTTCATCCGAAAATTGATTTTTTGGACTGTACCAAAAATGATTCAAAATGTCAATTGGATCGTGCCTCATGTTGAATAACCACTTTTTAAACCCTCACAGTGACCAAAATTGCCATTTTTACAGAGTTTTGATTACTCAAAAGCTTCAATTTTGACCCATTTCATGCACAGAAATGACTTTAAACACACTTATTTTAGTTGACAAAGTCATAATTCACATCCAACAGTCATTTACAGTCAAAAGATTAAATGTTAAAATTTCATCCATATTGACCATTTTGGGATCGTTCGACATGTCCGGAGTCATCGTTTTTCATCCGAAAATTGATTTTTTGGACTGTACCAAAAATGATTCAAAATGTCAATTGGATCGTGCCTCATTTTGAATAACCACTTTTTAAACCCTCACAGTGACCAAAATTGCCAATTTTACAGAGTTTTGCTTACACAAAAGCTTCAATTTTGACCCGTTTCAGGCACAGAAATGACTTTAAACACACTTATTTTAGTTGACAAAGTCATTATTCACATCCAACAGTCATTTACAGTCAAATGATTAAATGTTAAAATTTCATCCATATTGACCATTTTGGGATCGTTCGACATGTCCGGAGTCATCGTTTTTCATCCGAAAATTGATTTTTTGGACTGTACCAAAAATGATTCAAAATGTCAATTGGATCGTGCCTCATGTTGAATAACCACTTTTTAAACCCTCACAGTGACCAAAATTGCCATTTTTACAGAGTTTTGATTACTCAAAAGCTTCAATTTTGACCCATTTCATGCACAGAAATGACTTTAAACACACTTATTTTAGTTGACAAAGTCATAATTCACATCCAACAGTCATTTACAGTCAAAAGATTAAATGTTAAAATTTCATCCATATTGACCATTTTGGGATCGTTCGACATGTCATCTGTCATCGTTTTTCATCCGAAAATTGATTTTTTGGACTGTACCAAAAATGATTCAAAATGTCAATTGGATCGTGCCTCATGTTGAATAACCACTTTTTATACCCTCACAGTGACCAAAATTGCCATTTTTACAGAGTTTTGATTACTCAAAAGCTTCAATTTTGACCCATTTCATGCACAGAAATGACTTTAAACACACTTATTTTAGTTGACAAAGTCATAATTCACATCCAACAGTCATTTACAGTCAAAAGATTAAATGTTAAAATTTCATCCATATTGACCATTTTGGGATCGTTCGACATGTCATCTGTCATCGTTTTTCATCCGAAAATTGATTTTTTGGACTGTACCAAAAATGATTCAAAATGTCAATTGGATCGTGCCTCATGTTGAATAACCACTTTTTAAACCCTCACAGTGACCAAAATTGCCATTTTTACAGTGTTTTGCTTACTCAAAAGCTTCAATTTTGACCCATTTCAGGCACAGAAATGACTTTAAACACACTTATTTTAGTTGACAAAGTCATAATTCACATCCAACAGTCATTTACAGTCAAAAGATTAAATGTTAAAATTTCATCCATATTGACCATTTTGGGATCGTTCGACATGTCCGGAGTCATCGTTTTTCATCCGAAAATTGATTTTTTGGACTGTACCAAAAATGATTCAAAATGTCAATTGGATCGTGCCTCATTTTGAATAACCACTTTTTAAACCCTCACAGTGACCAAAATTGCCAATTTTACAGAGTTTTGCTTACACAAAAGCTTCAATTTTGACCCGTTTCAGGCACAGAAATGACTTTAAACACACTTATTTTAGTTGACAAAGTCATTATTCACATCCAACAGTCATTTACAGTCAAAAGATTAAATGTTAAAATTTCATCCATATTGACCATTTTGGGATCGTTCGACATGTCCGGAGTCATCGTTTTTCATCCGAAAATTGATTTTTTGGACTGTACCAAAAATGATTCAAAATGTCAATTGGATCGTGCCTCATGTTGAATAACCACTTTTTAAACCCTCACAGTGACCAAAATTGCCATTTTTACAGAGTTTTGATTACTCAAAAGCTTCAATTTTGACCCATTTCATGCACAGAAATGACTTTAAACACACTTATTTTAGTTGACAAAGTCATAATTCACATCCAACAGTCATTTACAGTCAAAAGATTAAATGTTAAAATTTCATCCATATTGACCATTTTGGGATCGTTCGACATGTCATCTGTCATCGTTTTTCATCCGAAAATTGATTTTTTGGACTGTACCAAAAATGATTCAAAATGTCAATTGGATCGTGCCTCATGTTGAATAACCACTTTTTAAACCCTCACAGTGACCAAAATTGCCATTTTTACAGAGTTTTGCTTACTCAAAAGCTTCAATTTTGACCCATTTCAGGCACAGAAATGACTTTAAACACACTTATTTTAGTTGACAAAGTCATAATTCACATCCAACAGTCATTTACAGTCAAAAGATTAAATGTTAAAATTTCATCCATATTGACCATTTTGGGATCGTTCGACATGTCCGGAGTCATCGTTTTTCATCCGAAAATTGATTTTTTGGACTGTACCAAAAATGATTCAAAATGTCAATAGGATCGTGCCTCATGTTGAATAACCACTTTTTAAACCCTCACAGTGACCAAAATTGCCAATTTTACAGAGTTTTGCTTACACAAAAGCTTCAATTTTGACCCGTTTCAGGCACAGAAATGACTTTAAACACACTTATTTTAGTTGACAAAGTCATTATTCACATCCAACAGTCATTTAGAGTCAAAAGATTAAATTTTAAAATTTCATCCATATTGACCATTTTGGGATCGTTCGACATGTCCGGAGTCATCGTTTTTCATCCGAAAATTGATTTTTTGGACTGTACCAAAAATGATTCAAAATGTTAATTGGATCGTGCCTCATGTTGAATAACCACTTTTTAAACCCTCACAGTGACCAAAATTGCCATTTTTACAGAGTTTTGATTACTCAAAAGCTTCAATTTTGACCCATTTCAGGCACAGAAATGACTTTAAACACACTTATTTTAGTTGACAAAGTCATAATTCACATCCAACAGTCATTTACAGTCAAAAGATTAAATGTTAAAATTTCATCCATATTGACCATTTTGGGATCGTTCGACATGTCCGGAGTCATCGTTTTTCATCCGAAAATTGATTTTTTGGACTGTACCAAAAATGATTCAAAATGTCAATTGGATCGTGCCTCATTTTGAATAACCACTTTTTAAACCCTCACAGTGACCAAAATTGCCAATTTTACAGAGTTTTGCTTACACAAAAGCTTCAATTTTGACCCGTTTCAGGCACAGAAATGACTTTAAACACACTTATTTTAGTTGACAAAGTCATTATTCACATCCAACAGTCATTTAGAGTCAAAAGATTAAATGTTAAAATTTCATCCATATTGACCATTTTGGGATCGCTCGACATGTCCGGAGTCATCGTTTTTCATCCGAAAATTGATTTTTTGGACTGTACCAAAAATGATTCAAAATGTCAATTGGATCGTGCCTCATGTTGAATAACCACTTTTTAAACCCTCACAGTGACCAAAATTGCCATTTTTACAGAGTTTTGATTACTCAAAAGCTTCAATTTTGACCCATTTCAGGCACAGAAATGACTTTAAACACACTTATTTTAGTTGACAAAGTCATAATTCACATCCAACAGTCATTTACAGTCAAAAGATTAAATGTTAAAATTTCATCCATATTGACCATTTTGGGATCGTTCGACATGTCCGGAGTCATTGTTTTTCATCCGAAAATTGATTTTTTGGACTGTACCATAAATGATTCAAAATGTCAATTGGATCGTGCCTCATGTTGAATAACCACTTTTTAAACCCTCACAGTGACCAAAATTGCCATTTTTACAGAGTTTTGCTTACTCAAAAGCTTCAATTTTGACCCATTTCAGGCACAGAAATGACTTTAAACACACTTATTTTAGTTGACAAAGTCATAATTCACATCCAACAGTCATTTACAGTCAAAAGATTAAATGTTAAAATTTCATCCATATTGACCATTTTGGGATCGTTCGACATGTCCGGAGTCATCGTTTTTCATCTGAAAATTGATTTTTTGGACTGTACCAAAAATGATTCAAATGTCAATTGGATCATGCCTCATGTTGAATAACCACTTTTTAAACCCTCACAGTGACCAAAATTGCCATTTTTACAGAGTTTTGATTACTCAAAAGCTTCAATTTTTACCCCTTTGAGGCACAGAAATGACTTTAAACACACTTATTTTAGTTGACAAAGTCATAATTCACATCCAACAGTCATTTACAGTCAAAAGATTAAATGTTAAAATTTCATCCATATTGACCATTTTGGGATCGTTCGACATGTCCGGAGTCATCGTTTTTCATCCGAAAATTGTTTTTTGAACTGTACCAAAAATGATTCAAAATGTCAATTGGATCGTGCCTCATGTTGAATAACCACTTTTTAAACCCTCACAGTGACCAAAATTGCCAATTTTACACAGTTTTGCTTACTCAAAAGCTTCAATTTTGACCCATTTCAGGCACAGAAATGACTTTAAACACACTTATTTTAGTTGACAAAGCCATAATTCACATCCAACAGTCATTTAGAGTCAAAAGATTAAATGTTAAAATTTCATCATTATAGACCATTTTGGGAACGTTCGACAGGTCCGAAGTCATCGTTTTTCGTCTAAAAATTGATTTTTTTGGACTGTACCAAAAAAGATTCAAAATGTCAATTGGATCGTGCCTCATGTTGAATAACCACTTTTTAAACCCTCACAGTTACCAAAATTGCCATTTTTACAGAGTTTTGCTTACTCAAAAGCTTCAATTTTGACCCATTTCAGGCACAGAAATGACTTTAAACACACTTATTTTAGTTGACAAAGTCATAATTCACATCCAACAGTCATTTACAGTCAAAAGATTAAATGTTAAAATTTCATCCATATTGACCATTTTGGGATCGTTCGACATGTCCGGAGTCATCGTTTTTCATCCGAAAATTGATTTTTTGGACTGTACCAAAAATGATTCAAAATGTCAATTGGATCGTGCCTCATGTTGAATAACCACTTTTTAAACCCTCACAGTGACCAAAATTGCCATTTTTACAGAGTTTTGCTTACTCAAAAGCTTCAATTTTGACCCATTTCATGCACAGAAATGACTTTAAACACACTTATTTTAGTTGACAAAGTCATAATTCACATCCAACAGTCATTTACAGTCAAAAGATTAAATGTTAAAATTTCATCCATATTGACCATTTTGGGATCGTTCGACATGTCATCTGTCATCGTTTTTCATCCGAAAATTGATTTTTTGGACTGTACCAAAAATGATTCAAAATGTCAATTGGATCGTGCCTCATGTTGAATAACCACTTTTTAAACCCTCACAGTGACCAAAATTGCCATTTTTACAGAGTTTTGCTTACTCAAAAGCTTCAATTTTGACCCATTTCAGGCACAGAAATGACTTTAAACACACTTATTTTAGTTGACAAAGTCATAATTCACATCCAACAGTCATTTACAGTCAAAAGATTAAATGTTAAAATTTCATCCATATTGACCATTTTGGGATCGTTCGACATGTCCGGAGTCATCGTTTTTCATCCGAAAATTGTTTTTTGAACTGTACCAAAAATGATTCAAAATGTCAATTGGATCGTGCCTCATGTTGAATAACCACTTTTTAAACCCTCACAGTGACCAAAATTGCCAATTTTACACAGTTTTGCTTACTCAAAAGCTTCAATTTTGACCCATTTCAGGCACAGAAATGACTTTAAACACACTTATTTTAGTTGACAAAGTCATAATTCACATCCAACAGTCATTTACAGTCAAAAGATTAAATGTTAAAATTTCATCCATATTGACCATTTTGGGATCGTTCGACATGTCCGGAGTCATCGTTTTTCATCCGAAAATTGATTTTTTGGACTGTACCAAAAATGATTCAAAATGTCAATTGGATCGTGCCTCATGTTGAATAACCACTTTTTAAACCCTCACAGTGACCAAAATTGCCATTTTTACAGAGTTTTGCTTACTCAAAAGCTTCAATTTTGACCCATTTCATGCACAGAAATGACTTTAAACACACTTATTTTAGTTGACAAAGTCATAATTCACATCCAACAGTCATTTACAGTCAAAAGATTAAATGTTAAAATTTCATCCATATTGACCATTTTGGGATCGTTCGACATGTCATCTGTCATCGTTTTTCATCCGAAAATTGATTTTTTGGACTGTACCAAAAATGATTCAAAATGTCAATTGGATCGTGCCTCATGTTGAATAACCACTTTTTAAACCCTCACAGTGACCAAAATTGCCATTTTTACAGAGTTTTGCTTACTCAAAAGCTTCAATTTTGACCCATTTCAGGCACAGAAATGACTTTAAACACACTTATTTTAGTTGACAAAGTCATAATTCACATCCAACAGTCATTTACAGTCAAAAGATTAAATGTTAAAATTTCATCCATATTGACCATTTTGGGATCGTTCGACATGTCCGGAGTCATCGTTTTTCATCCGAAAATTGATTTTTTGGACTGTACCAAAAATGATTCAAAATGTCAATTGGATCGTGCCTCATTTTGAATAACCACTTTTTAAACCCTCACAGTGACCAAAATTGCCAATTTTACAGAGTTTTGCTTACACAAAAGCTTCAATTTTGACCCGTTTCAGGCACAGAAATGACTTTAAACACACTTATTTTAGTTGACAAAGTCATTATTCACATCCAACAGTCATTTACAGTCAAAAGATTAAATGTTAAAATTTCATCCATATTGACCATTTTGGGATCGTTCGACATGTCCGGAGTCATCATTTTTCATCCGAAAATTGATTTTTTGGACTGTACCAAAAATGATTCAAAATGTCAATTGGATCGTGCCTCATGTTGAATAACCACTTTTTAAACCCTCACAGTGACCAAAATTGCCATTTTTACAGAGTTTTGATTACTCAAAAGCTTCAATTTTGACCCATTTCATGCACAGAAATGACTTTAAACACACTTATTTTAGTTGACAAAGTCATAATTCACATCCAACAGTCATTTACAGTCAAAAAATTAAATGTTAAAATTTCATCCATATTGACCATTTTGGGATCGTTCGACATGTTATCTGTCATCGTTTTTCATCCGAAAATTGATTTTTTGGACTGTACCAAAAATGATTCAAAATGTCAATTGGATCGTGCCTCATGTTGAATAACCACTTTTTAAACCCTCACAGTGACCAAAATTGCCATTTTTACAGAGTTTTGCTTACTCAAAAGCTTCAATTTTGACCCATTTCAGGCACAGAAATGACTTTAAACACACTTATTTTAGTTGACAAAGTCATAATTCACATCCAACAGTCATTTACAGTCAAAAGATTAAATGTTAAAATTTCATCCATATTGACCATTTTGGGATCGTTCGACATGTCCGGAGTCATCGTTTTTCATCCGAAAATTGATTTTTTGGACTGTACCAAAAATGATTCAAAATGTCAATAGGATCGTGCCTCATGTTGAATAACCACTTTTTAAACCCTCACAGTGACCAAAATTGCCAATTTTACAGAGTTTTGCTTACACAAAAGCTTCAATTTTGACCCGTTTCAGGCACAGAAATGACTTTAAACACACTTATTTTAGTTGACAAAGTCATTATTCACATCCAACAGTCATTTAGAGTCAAAAGATTAAATGTTAAAATTTCATCCATATTGACCATTTTGGGATCGTTCGACATGTCCGGAGTCATCGTTTTTCCTCCGAAAATTGATTTTTTGGACTGTACCAAAAATGATTCAAAATGTCAATTGGATCGTGCCTCATGTTGAATAACCACTTTTTAAACCCTCACAGTGACCAAAATTGCCATTTTTACAGAGTTTTGATTACTCAAAAGCTTCAATTTTGACCCATTTCAGGCACAGAAATGACTTTAAACACACTTATTTTAGTTGACAAAGTCATAATTCACATCCAACAGTCATTTACAGTCAAAAGATTAAATGTTAAAATTTCATCCATATTGACCATTTTGGGATCGTTCGACATGTCCGGAGTCATTGTTTTTCATCCGAAAATTGATTTTTTGGACTGTACCAAAAATGATTCAAAATGTCAATTGGATCGTGCCTCATGTTGAATAACCACTTTTTAAACCCTCACAGTGACCAAAATTGCCATTTTTACAGAGTTTTGCTTACTCAAAAGCTTCAATTTTGACCCATTTCAGGCACAGAAATGACTTTAAACACACTTATTTTAGTTGACAAAGTCATAATTCACATCCAACAGTCATTTACAGTCAAAAGATTAAATGTTAAAATTTCATCCATATTGACCATTTTGGGATCGTTCGACATGTCCGGAGTCATCGTTTTTCATCTGAAAATTGATTTTTTGGACTGTACCAAAAATGATTCAAATGTCAATTGGATCATGCCTCATGTTGAATAACCACTTTTTAAACCCTCACAGTGACCAAAATTGCCATTTTTACAGAGTTTTGATTACTCAAAAGCTTCAATTTTTACCCCTTTGAGGCACAGAAATGACTTTAAACACACTTATTTTAGTTGACAAAGTCATAATTCACATCCAACAGTCATTTACAGTCAAAAGATTAAATGTTAAAATTTCATCCATATTGACCATTTTGGGATCGTTCGACATGTCCGGAGTCATCGTTTTTCATCCGAAAATTGTTTTTTGAACTGTACCAAAAATGATTCAAAATGTCAATTGGATCGTGCCTCATGTTGAATAACCACTTTTTAAACCCTCACAGTGACCAAAATTGCCAATTTTACACAGTTTTGCTTACTCAAAAGCTTCAATTTTGACCCATTTCAGGCACAGAAATGACTTTAAACACACTTATTTTAGTTGACAAAGCCATAATTCACATCCAACAGTCATTTAGAGTCAAAAGATTAAATGTTAAAATTTCATCATTATAGACCATTTTGGGAACGTTCGACAGGTCCGAAGTCATCGTTTTTCGTCTAAAAATTGATTTTTTTGGACTGTACCAAAAAAGATTCAAAATGTCAATTGGATCGTGCCTCATGTTGAATAACCACTTTTTAAACCCTCAGAGTGACCAAAATTGCCATTTATACAGAGTTTTGATTACTCAAAAGCTTCAATTTTTACCCCTTTGAGGCACAGAAATGACTTTAAACACACTTATTTTAGTTGACAAAGTCATAATTCACATCCAACAGTCATTTACAGTCAAAAGATTAAATGTTAAAATTTCATCCATATTGACCATTTTGGGATCGTTCGACATGTCCGGAGTCATCGTTTTTCATCCGAAAATTGATTTTTTGGACTGTACCAAAAATGATTCAAAATGTCAATTGGATCGTGCCTCATGTTGAATAACCACTTTTTAAACCCTCACAGTGACCAAAATTGCCATTTTTACAGAGTTTTGATTACTCAAAAGCTTCAATTTTGACCCATTTCAGGCACAGAAATGACTTTAAACACACTTATTTTAGTTGACAAAGTCATAATTCACATCCAACAGTCATTTACAGTCAAAAGATTAAATGTTAAAATTTCATCCATATTGACCATTTTGGGATCGTTCGACATGTCCGGAGTCATCGTTTTTCATCCGAAAATTGATTTTTTGGACTGTACCAAAAATGATTCAAAATGTCAATTGGATCGTGCCTCATGTTGAATAACCACTTTTTAAACCCTCACAGTGACCAAAATTGCCATTTTTACAGAGTTTTGATTACTCAAAAGCTTCAATTTTGACCCATTTCAGGCACAGAAATGACTTTAAACACACTTATTTTAGTTGACAAAGTCATAATTCACATCCAACAGTCATTTACAGTCAAAAGATTAAATGTTAAAATTTCATCCATATTGACCATTTTGGGATCGTTCGACATGTCCGGAGTCATCGTTTTTCATCCGAAAATTGTTTTTTGAACTGTACCAAAAATGATTCAAAATGTCAATTGGATCGTGCCTCATGTTGAATAACCACTTTTTAAACCCTCACAGTGACCAAAATTGCCAATTTTACACAGTTTTGCTTACTCAAAAGCTTCAATTTTGACCCATTTCAGGCACAGAAATGACTTTAAACACACTTATTTTAGTTGACAAAGCCATAATTCACATCCAACAGTCATTTAGAGTCAAAAGATTAAATGTTAAAATTTCATCATTATAGACCATTTTGGGAACGTTCGACAGGTCCGAAGTCATCGTTTTTCGTCTAAAAATTGATTTTTTTGGACTGTACCAAAAAAGATTCAAAATGTCAATTGGATCGTGCCTCATGTTGAATAACCACTTTTTAAACCCTCAGAGTGACCAAAATTGCCATTTATACAGAGTTTTGATTACTCAAAAGCTTCAATTTTTACCCCTTTGAGGCACAGAAATGACTTTAAACACACTTATTTTAGTTGACAAAGTCATAATTCACATCCAACAGTCATTTACAGTCAAAAGATTAAATGTTAAAATTTCATCCATATTGACCATTTTGGGATCGTTCGACATGTCCGGAGTCATCGTTTTTCATCCGAAAATTGATTTTTTGGACTGTACCAAAAATGATTCAAAATGTCAATTGGATCGTGCCTCATGTTGAATAACCACTTTTTAAACCCTCACAGTGACCAAAATTGCCATTTTTACAGAGTTTTGCTTACTCAAAAGCTTCAATTTTGACCCATTTCATGCACAGAAATGACTTTAAACACACTTATTTTAGTTGACAAAGTCATAATTCACATCCAACAGTCATTTACAGTCAAAAGATTAAATGTTAAAATTTCATCCATATTGACCATTTTGGGATCGTTCGACATGTCATCTGTCATCGTTTTTCATCCGAAAATTGATTTTTTGGACTGTACCAAAAATGATTCAAAATGTCAATTGGATCGTGCCTCATGTTGAATAACCACTTTTTAAACCCTCACAGTGACCAAAATTGCCATTTTTACAGAGTTTTGCTTACTCAAAAGCTTCAATTTTGACCCATTTCAGGCACAGAAATGACTTTAAACACACTTATTTTAGTTGACAAAGTCATAATTCACATCCAACAGTCATTTACAGTCAAAAGATTAAATGTTAAAATTTCATCCATATTGACCATTTTGGGATCGTTCGACATGTCCGGAGTCATCGTTTTTCATCCGAAAATTGATTTTTTGGACTGTACCAAAAATGATTCAAAATGTCAATTGGATCGTGCCTCATTTTGAATAACCACTTTTTAAACCCTCACAGTGACCAAAATTGCCAATTTTACAGAGTTTTGCTTACACAAAAGCTTCAATTTTGACCCGTTTCAGGCACAGAAATGACTTTAAACACACTTATTTTAGTTGACAAAGTCATTATTCACATCCAACAGTCATTTACAGTCAAAAGATTAAATGTTAAAATTTCATCCATATTGACCATTTTGGGATCGTTCGACATGTCCGGAGTCATCGTTTTTCATCCGAAAATTGATTTTTTGGACTGTACCAAAAATGATTCAAAATGTCAATTGGATCGTGCCTCATGTTGAATAACCACTTTTTAAACCCTCACAGTGACCAAAATTGCCATTTTTACAGAGTTTTGATTACTCAAAAGCTTCAATTTTGACCCATTTCATGCACAGAAATGACTTTAAACACACTTATTTTAGTTGACAAAGTCATAATTCACATCCAACAGTCATTTACAGTCAAAAAATTAAATGTTAAAATTTCATCCATATTGACCATTTTGGGATCGTTCGACATGTTATCTGTCATCGTTTTTCATCCGAAAATTGATTTTTTGGACTGTACCAAAAATGATTCAAAATGTCAATTGGATCGTGCCTCATGTTGAATAACCACTTTTTAAACCCTCACAGTGACCAAAATTGCCATTTTTACAGAGTTTTGCTTACTCAAAAGCTTCAATTTTGACCCATTTCAGGCACAGAAATGACTTTAAACACACTTATTTTAGTTGACAAAGTCATAATTCACATCCAACAGTCATTTACAGTCAAAAGATTAAATGTTAAAATTTCATCCATATTGACCATTTTGGGATCGTTCGACATGTCCGGAGTCATCGTTTTTCATCCGAAAATTGATTTTTTGGACTGTACCAAAAATGATTCAAAATGTCAATAGGATCGTGCCTCATGTTGAATAACCACTTTTTAAACCCTCACAGTGACCAAAATTGCCAATTTTACAGAGTTTTGCTTACACAAAAGCTTCAATTTTGACCCGTTTCAGGCACAGAAATGACTTTAAACACACTTATTTTAGTTGACAAAGTCATTATTCACATCCAACAGTCATTTAGAGTCAAAAGATTAAATGTTAAAATTTCATCCATATTGACCATTTTGGGATCGTTCGACATGTCCGGAGTCATCGTTTTTCCTCCGAAAATTGATTTTTTGGACTGTACCAAAAATGATTCAAAATGTCAATTGGATCGTGCCTCATGTTGAATAACCACTTTTTAAACCCTCACAGTGACCAAAATTGCCATTTTTACAGAGTTTTGATTACTCAAAAGCTTCAATTTTGACCCATTTCAGGCACAGAAATGACTTTAAACACACTTATTTTAGTTGACAAAGTCATAATTCACATCCAACAGTCATTTACAGTCAAAAGATTAAATGTTAAAATTTCATCCATATTGACCATTTTGGGATCGTTCGACATGTCCGGAGTCATCGTTTTTCATCCGAAAATTGATTTTTTGGACTGTACCAAAAATGATTCAAAATGTCAATTGGATCGTGCCTCATTTTGAATAACCACTTTTTAAACCCTCACAGTGACCAAAATTGCCAATTTTACAGAGTTTTGCTTACACAAAAGCTTCAATTTTGACCCGTTTCAGGCACAGAAATGACTTTAAACACACTTATTTTAGTTGACAAAGTCATTATTCACATCCAACAGTCATTTAGAGTCAAAAGATTAAATGTTAAAATTTCATCCATATTGACCATTTTGGGATCGCTCGACATGTCCGGAGTCATCGTTTTTCATCCGAAAATTGATTTTTTGGACTGTACCAAAAATGATTCAAAATGTCAATTGGATCGTGCCTCATGTTGAATAACCACTTTTTAAACCCTCACAGTGACCAAAATTGCCATTTTTACAGAGTTTTGATTACTCAAAAGCTTCAATTTTGACCCATTTCAGGCACAGAAATGACTTTAAACACACTTATTTTAGTTGACAAAGTCATAATTCACATCCAACAGTCATTTACAGTCAAAAGATTAAATGTTAAAATTTCATCCATATTGACCATTTTGGGATCGTTCGACATGTCCGGAGTCATTGTTTTTCATCCGAAAATTGATTTTTTGGACTGTACCAAAAATGATTCAAAATGTCAATTGGATCGTGCCTCATGTTGAATAACCACTTTTTAAACCCTCACAGTGACCAAAATTGCCATTTTTACAGAGTTTTGCTTACTCAAAAGCTTCAATTTTGACCCATTTCAGGCACAGAAATGACTTTAAACACACTTATTTTAGTTGACAAAGTCATAATTCACATCCAACAGTCATTTACAGTCAAAAGATTAAATGTTAAAATTTCATCCATATTGACCATTTTGGGATCGTTCGACATGTCCGGAGTCATCGTTTTTCATCTGAAAATTGATTTTTTGGACTGTACCAAAAATGATTCAAATGTCAATTGGATCATGCCTCATGTTGAATAACCACTTTTTAAACCCTCACAGTGACCAAAATTGCCATTTTTACAGAGTTTTGATTACTCAAAAGCTTCAATTTTTACCCCTTTGAGGCACAGAAATGACTTTAAACACACTTATTTTAGTTGACAAAGTCATAATTCACATCCAACAGTCATTTACAGTCAAAAGATTAAATGTTAAAATTTCATCCATATTGACCATTTTGGGATCGTTCGACATGTCCGGAGTCATCGTTTTTCATCCGAAAATTGTTTTTTGAACTGTACCAAAAATGATTCAAAATGTCAATTGGATCGTGCCTCATGTTGAATAACCACTTTTTAAACCCTCACAGTGACCAAAATTGCCAATTTTACACAGTTTTGCTTACTCAAAAGCTTCAATTTTGACCCATTTCAGGCACAGAAATGACTTTAAACACACTTATTTTAGTTGACAAAGCCATAATTCACATCCAACAGTCATTTAGAGTCAAAAGATTAAATGTTAAAATTTCATCATTATAGACCATTTTGGGAACGTTCGACAGGTCCGAAGTCATCGTTTTTCGTCTAAAAATTGATTTTTTTGGACTGTACCAAAAAAGATTCAAAATGTCAATTGGATCGTGCCTCATGTTGAATAACCACTTTTTAAACCCTCAGAGTGACCAAAATTGCCATTTATACAGAGTTTTGATTACTCAAAAGCTTCAATTTTTACCCCTTTGAGGCACAGAAATGACTTTAAACACACTTATTTTAGTTGACAAAGTCATAATTCACATCCAACAGTCATTTACAGTCAAAAGATTAAATGTTAAAATTTCATCCATATTGACCATTTTGGGATCGTTCGACATGTCCGGAGTCATCGTTTTTCATCCGAAAATTGATTTTTTGGACTGTACCAAAAATGATTCAAAATGTCAATTGGATCGTGCCTCATGTTGAATAACCACTTTTTAAACCCTCACAGTGACCAAAATTGCCATTTTTACAGAGTTTTGATTACTCAAAAGCTTCAATTTTGACCCATTTCAGGCACAGAAATGACTTTAAACACACTTATTTTAGTTGACAAAGTCATAATTCACATCCAACAGTCATTTACAGTCAAAAGATTAAATGTTAAAATTTCATCCATATTGACCATTTTGGGATCGTTCGACATGTCCGGAGTCATCGTTTTTCATCCGAAAATTGATTTTTTGGACTGTACCAAAAATGATTCAAAATGTCAATTGGATCGTGCCTCATGTTGAATAACCACTTTTTAAACCCTCACAGTGACCAAAATTGCCATTTTTACAGAGTTTTGATTACTCAAAAGCTTCAATTTTGACCCATTTCAGGCACAGAAATGACTTTAAACACACTTATTTTAGTTGACAAAGTCATAATTCACATCCAACAGTCATTTACAGTCAAAAGATTAAATGTTAAAATTTCATCCATATTGACCATTTTGGGATCGTTCGACATGTCCGGAGTCATCGTTTTTCATCCGAAAATTGTTTTTTGAACTGTACCAAAAATGATTCAAAATGTCAATTGGATCGTGCCTCATGTTGAATAACCACTTTTTAAACCCTCACAGTGACCAAAATTGCCAATTTTACACAGTTTTGCTTACTCAAAAGCTTCAATTTTGACCCATTTCAGGCACAGAAATGACTTTAAACACACTTATTTTAGTTGACAAAGCCATAATTCACATCCAACAGTCATTTAGAGTCAAAAGATTAAATGTTAAAATTTCATCATTATAGACCATTTTGGGAACGTTCGACAGGTCCGAAGTCATCGTTTTTCGTCTAAAAATTGATTTTTTTGGACTGTACCAAAAAAGATTCAAAATGTCAATTGGATCGTGCCTCATGTTGAATAACCACTTTTTAAACCCTCAGAGTGACCAAAATTGCCATTTATACAGAGTTTTGATTACTCAAAAGCTTCAATTTTTACCCCTTTGAGGCACAGAAATGACTTTAAACACACTTATTTTAGTTGACAAAGTCATAATTCACATCCAACAGTCATTTACAGTCAAAAGATTAAATGTTAAAATTTCATCCATATTGACCATTTTGGGATCGTTCGACATGTCCGGAGTCATCGTTTTTCATCCGAAAATTGATTTTTTGGACTGTACCAAAAATGATTCAAAATGTCAATTGGATCGTGCCTCATGTTGAATAACCACTTTTTAAACCCTCACAGTGACCAAAATTGCCATTTTTACAGAGTTTTGCTTACTCAAAAGCTTCAATTTTGACCCATTTCATGCACAGAAATGACTTTAAACACACTTATTTTAGTTGACAAAGTCATAATTCACATCCAACAGTCATTTACAGTCAAAAGATTAAATGTTAAAATTTCATCCATATTGACCATTTTGGGATCGTTCGACATGTCATCTGTCATCGTTTTTCATCCGAAAATTGATTTTTTGGACTGTACCAAAAATGATTCAAAATGTCAATTGGATCGTGCCTCATGTTGAATAACCACTTTTTAAACCCTCACAGTGACCAAAATTGCCATTTTTACAGAGTTTTGCTTACTCAAAAGCTTCAATTTTGACCCATTTCAGGCACAGAAATGACTTTAAACACACTTATTTTAGTTGACAAAGTCATAATTCACATCCAACAGTCATTTACAGTCAAAAGATTAAATGTTAAAATTTCATCCATATTGACCATTTTGGGATCGTTCGACATGTCCGGAGTCATCGTTTTTCATCCGAAAATTGATTTTTTGGACTGTACCAAAAATGATTCAAAATGTCAATTGGATCGTGCCTCATTTTGAATAACCACTTTTTAAACCCTCACAGTGACCAAAATTGCCAATTTTACAGAGTTTTGCTTACACAAAAGCTTCAATTTTGACCCGTTTCAGGCACAGAAATGACTTTAAACACACTTATTTTAGTTGACAAAGTCATTATTCACATCCAACAGTCATTTACAGTCAAAAGATTAAATGTTAAAATTTCATCCATATTGACCATTTTGGGATCGTTCGACATGTCCGGAGTCATCGTTTTTCATCCGAAAATTGATTTTTTGGACTGTACCAAAAATGATTCAAAATGTCAATTGGATCGTGCCTCATGTTGAATAACCACTTTTTAAACCCTCACAGTGACCAAAATTGCCATTTTTACAGAGTTTTGATTACTCAAAAGCTTCAATTTTGACCCATTTCATGCACAGAAATGACTTTAAACACACTTATTTTAGTTGACAAAGTCATAATTCACATCCAACAGTCATTTACAGTCAAAAAATTAAATGTTAAAATTTCATCCATATTGACCATTTTGGGATCGTTCGACATGTTATCTGTCATCGTTTTTCATCCGAAAATTGATTTTTTGGACTGTACCAAAAATGATTCAAAATGTCAATTGGATCGTGCCTCATGTTGAATAACCACTTTTTAAACCCTCACAGTGACCAAAATTGCCATTTTTACAGAGTTTTGCTTACTCAAAAGCTTCAATTTTGACCCATTTCAGGCACAGAAATGACTTTAAACACACTTATTTTAGTTGACAAAGTCATAATTCACATCCAACAGTCATTTACAGTCAAAAGATTAAATGTTAAAATTTCATCCATATTGACCATTTTGGGATCGTTCGACATGTCCGGAGTCATCGTTTTTCATCCGAAAATTGATTTTTTGGACTGTACCAAAAATGATTCAAAATGTCAATAGGATCGTGCCTCATGTTGAATAACCACTTTTTAAACCCTCACAGTGACCAAAATTGCCAATTTTACAGAGTTTTGCTTACACAAAAGCTTCAATTTTGACCCGTTTCAGGCACAGAAATGACTTTAAACACACTTATTTTAGTTGACAAAGTCATTATTCACATCCAACAGTCATTTAGAGTCAAAAGATTAAATGTTAAAATTTCATCCATATTGACCATTTTGGGATCGTTCGACATGTCCGGAGTCATCGTTTTTCCTCCGAAAATTGATTTTTTGGACTGTACCAAAAATGATTCAAAATGTCAATTGGATCGTGCCTCATGTTGAATAACCACTTTTTAAACCCTCACAGTGACCAAAATTGCCATTTTTACAGAGTTTTGATTACTCAAAAGCTTCAATTTTGACCCATTTCAGGCACAGAAATGACTTTAAACACACTTATTTTAGTTGACAAAGTCATAATTCACATCCAACAGTCATTTACAGTCAAAAGATTAAATGTTAAAATTTCATCCATATTGACCATTTTGGGATCGTTCGACATGTCCGGAGTCATCGTTTTTCATCCGAAAATTGATTTTTTGGACTGTACCAAAAATGATTCAAAATGTCAATTGGATCGTGCCTCATTTTGAATAACCACTTTTTAAACCCTCACAGTGACCAAAATTGCCAATTTTACAGAGTTTTGCTTACACAAAAGCTTCAATTTTGACCCGTTTCAGGCACAGAAATGACTTTAAACACACTTATTTTAGTTGACAAAGTCATTATTCACATCCAACAGTCATTTAGAGTCAAAAGATTAAATGTTAAAATTTCATCCATATTGACCATTTTGGGATCGCTCGACATGTCCGGAGTCATCGTTTTTCATCCGAAAATTGATTTTTTGGACTGTACCAAAAATGATTCAAAATGTCAATTGGATCGTGCCTCATGTTGAATAACCACTTTTTAAACCCTCACAGTGACCAAAATTGCCATTTTTACAGAGTTTTGATTACTCAAAAGCTTCAATTTTGACCCATTTCAGGCACAGAAATGACTTTAAACACACTTATTTTAGTTGACAAAGTCATAATTCACATCCAACAGTCATTTACAGTCAAAAGATTAAATGATAAAATTTCATCCATATTGACCATTTTGGGATCGTTCGACATGTCCGGAGTCATTGTTTTTCATCCGAAAATTGATTTTTTGGACTGTACCAAAAATGATTCAAAATGTCAATTGGATCGTGCCTCATGTTGAATAACCACTTTTTAAACCCTCACAGTGACCAAAATTGCCATTTTTACAGAGTTTTGCTTACTCAAAAGCTTCAATTTTGACCCATTTCAGGCACAGAAATGACTTTAAACACACTTATTTTATTGACAAAGTCATAATTCACATCCAACAGTCATTTACAGTCAAAAGATTAAATGTTAAAATTTCATCCATATTGACCATTTTGGGATCGTTCGACATGTCCGGAGTCATCGTTTTTCATCTGAAAATTGATTTTTTGGACTGTACCAAAAATGATTCAAATGTCAATTGGATCATGCCTCATGTTGAATAACCACTTTTTAAACCCTCACAGTGACCAAAATTGCCATTTTTACAGAGTTTTGATTACTCAAAAGCTTCAATTTTTACCCCTTTGAGGCACAGAAATGACTTTAAACACACTTATTTTAGTTGACAAAGTCATAATTCACATCCAACAGTCATTTACAGTCAAAAGATTAAATGTTAAAATTTCATCCATATTGACCATTTTGGGATCGTTCGACATGTCCGGAGTCATCGTTTTTCATCCGAAAATTGTTTTTTGAACTGTACCAAAAATGATTCAAAATGTCAATTGGATCGTGCCTCATGTTGAATAACCACTTTTTAAACCCTCACAGTGACCAAAATTGCCAATTTTACACAGTTTTGCTTACTCAAAAGCTTCAATTTTGACCCATTTCAGGCACAGAAATGACTTTAAACACACTTATTTTAGTTGACAAAGCCATAATTCACATCCAACAGTCATTTAGAGTCAAAAGATTAAATGTTAAAATTTCATCATTATAGACCATTTTGGGAACGTTCGACAGGTCCGAAGTCATCGTTTTTCGTCTAAAAATTGATTTTTTTGGACTGTACCAAAAAAGATTCAAAATGTCAATTGGATCGTGCCTCATGTTGAATAACCACTTTTTAAACCCTCAGAGTGACCAAAATTGCCATTTATACAGAGTTTTGATTACTCAAAAGCTTCAATTTTTACCCCTTTGAGGCACGGAAATGACTTTAAACACACTTATTTTAGTTGACAAAGTCATAATTCACATCCAACAGTCATTTACAGTCAAAAGATTAAATGTTAAAATTTCATCCATATTGACCATTTTGGGATCGTTCGACATGTCCGGAGTCATCGTTTTTCATCCGAAAATTGATTTTTTGGACTGTACCAAAAATGATTCAAAATGTCAATTGGATCGTGCCTCATGTTGAATAACCACTTTTTAAACCCTCACAGTGACCAAAATTGCCATTTTTACAGAGTTTTGATTACTCAAAAGCTTCAATTTTGACCCATTTCAGGCACAGAAATGACTTTAAACACACTTATTTTAGTTGACAAAGTCATAATTCACATCCAACAGTCATTTACAGTCAAAAGATTAAATGTTAAAATTTCATCCATATTGACCATTTTGGGATCGTTCGACATGTCCGGAGTCATCGTTTTTCATCCGAAAATTGATTTTTTGGACTGTACCAAAAATGATTCAAAATGTCAATTGGATCGTGCCTCATGTTGAATAACCACTTTTTAAACCCTCACAGTGACCAAAATTGCCATTTTTACAGAGTTTTGATTACTCAAAAGCTTCAATTTTGACCCATTTCAGGCACAGAAATGACTTTAAACACACTTATTTTAGTTGACAAAGTCATAATTCACATCCAACAGTCATTTACAGTCAAAAGATTAAATGTTAAAATTTCATCCATATTGACCATTTTGGGATCGTTCGACATGTCCGGAGTCATCGTTTTTCATCCGAAAATTGATTTTTTGGACTGTACCAAAAATGATTCAAAATGTCAATTGGATCGTGCCTCATGTTGAATAACCACTTTTTAAACCCTCACAGTGACCAAAATTGCCATTTTTACAGAGTTTTGATTACTCAAAAGCTTCAATTTTGACCCATTTCAGGCACAGAAATGACTTTAAACACACTTATTTTAGTTGACAAAGTCATAATTCACATCCAACAGTCATTTACAGTCAAAAGATTAAATGTTAAAATTTCATCCATATTGACCATTTTGGGATCGTTCGACATGTCCGGAGTCATCGTTTTTCATCCGAAAATTGATTTTTTGGACTGTACCAAAAATGATTCCAAATGTCAATTGGATCGTGCCTCATTTTGAATAACCACTTTTTAAACCCTCACAGTGACCAAAATTGCCAATTTTACAGAGTTTTGCTTACACAAAAGCTTCAATTTTGACCCGTTTCAGGCACAGAAATGACTTTAAAAACACTTATTTTAGTTGACAAAGTCATTATTCACATCCAACAGTCATTTAGAGTCAAAAGATTAAATGTTAAAATTTCATCCATATTGACCATTTTGGGATCGTTCGACATGTCCGGAGTCATCGTTTTTCATCCGAAAATTGATTTTTTGGACTGTACCAAAAATTATTCAAAATGTCAATTGGATCGTGCCTCATGTTGAATAACCACTTTTTAAACCCTCACAGTGACCAAATTTGCCATTTTTACAGAGTTTTGCTTACACAAAAGCTTCAATTTTGACCCGTTTCAGGCACAGAAATGACTTTAAACACACTTATTTTAGTTGACAAAGTCATAATTCACATCCAACAGTCATTTAGAGTCAAAAGATAAATGTTAAAATTTCATCATTATAGACCATTTTGGGAACGTTCGACAGGTCCGGAGTCATCGTTTTTCGTCTGAAAATTGATTTTTTGGACTGTACCAAAAATGATTCAAAATGTCAATTGGATCGTGCCTCATGTTGAATAACCACTTTTTAAACCCTCAGAGTGACCAAAATTGCCATTTTTACAGAGTTTTGATTACTCAAAAGCTTCAATTTTGACCCATTTCAGGCACAGAAATGACTTTAAACACACTTATTTTAGTTGACAAAGTCATAATTCACATCCAACAGTCATTTACAGTCAAAAGATTAAATGTTAAAATTTCATCCATATTGACCATTTTGGGATCGTTCGACATGTCCGGAGTCATCGTTTTTCATCCGAAAATTGATTTTTTGGACTGTACGAAAAATGATTCAAAATGTCAATTGGATCGTGCCTCATGTTGAATAACCACTTTTTAAACCCTCACAGTGACCAAAATTGCCATTTTTACAGAGTTTTGATTACTCAAAAGCTTCAATTTTGACCCATTTCAGGCACAGAAATGACTTTAAACACACTTATTTTAGTTGACAAAGTCATAATTCACATCCAACAGTCATTTACAGTCAAAAGATTAAATGATAAAATTTCATCCATATTGACCATTTTGGGATCGTTCGACATGTCCGGAGTCATCGTTTTTCATCCGAAAATTGATTTTTTGGACTGTACCAAAAATGATTCAAAATGTCAATTGGATCGTGCCTCATGTTGAATAACCACTTTTTAAACCCTCACAGTTACCAAAATTGCCATTTTTACAGAGTTTTGCTTACTCAAAAGCTTCAATTTTGACCCATTTCAGGCACAGAAATGACTTTAAACACACTTATTTTAGTTGACAAAGTCATAATTCACATCCAACAGTCATTTACAGTCAAAAGATTAAATGTTAAAATTTCATCCATATTGACCATTTTGGGATCGTTCGACATGTCCGGAGTCATTGTTTTTCATCCGAAAATTGATTTTTTGGACTGTACCAAAAATGATTCAAAATGTCAATTGGATCGTGCCTCCTGTTGAATAACCACTTTTTAAACCCTCACAGTGACCAAAATTGCCATTTTTACAGAGTTTTGCTTACTCAAAAGCTTCAATTTTGACCCATTTCAGGCACAGAAATGACTTTAAACACACTTATTTTAGTTGACAAAGTCATAATTCACATCCAACAGTCATTTACAGTCAAAAGATTAAATGATAAAATTTCATCCATATTGACCATTTTGGGATCGTTCGACATGTCCGGAGTCATCGTTTTTCATCCGAAAATTGATTTTTTGGACTGTACCAAAAATGATTCAAAATGTCAATTGGATCGTGCCTCATGTTGAATAACCACTTTTTAAACCCTCACAGTTACCAAAATTGCCATTTTTACAGAGTTTTGCTTACTCAAAAGCTTCAATTTTGACCCATTTCAGGCACAGAAATGACTTTAAACACACTTATTTTAGTTGACAAAGTCATAATTCACATCCAACAGTCATTTACAGTCAAAAGATTAAATGTTAAAATTTCATCCATATTGACCATTTTGGGATCGTTCGACATGTCCGGAGTCATTGTTTTTCATCCGAAAATTGATTTTTTGGACTGTACCAAAAATGATTCAAAATGTCAATTGGATCGTGCCTCCTGTTGAATAACCACTTTTTAAACCCTCACAGTGACCAAAATTGCCATTTTTACAGAGTTTTGCTTACTCAAAAGCTTCAATTTTTACCCCTTTCAGGCACAGAAATGACTTTAAACACACTTATTTTAGTTGACAAAGTCATAATTCACATCCAACAGTCATTTACAGTCAAAAGATTAAATGTTAAAATTTCATCCATATTGACCATTTTGGGATCGTTCGACATGTCCGGAGTCATCGTTTTTCATCCGAAAATTGTTTTTTGAACTGTACCAAAAATGATTCAAAATGTCAATTGGATCGTGCCTCATGTTGAATAACCACTTTTTAAACCCTCACAGTGACCAAAATTGCCAATTTTACACAGTTTTGCTTACTCAAAAGCTTCAATTTTGACCCATTTCAGGCACAGAAATGACTTTAAACACACTTATTTTAGTTGACAAAGCCATAATTCACATCCAACAGTCATTTAGAGTCAAAAGATTAAATGTTAAAATTTCATCATTATAGACCATTTTGGGAACGTTCGACAGGTCCGAAGTCATCGTTTTTCGTCTAAAAATTGATTTTTTTGGACTGTACCAAAAAAGATTCAAAATGTCAATTGGATCGTGCCTCATGTTGAATAACCACTTTTTAAACCCTCAGAGTGACCAAAATTGCCATTTATACAGAGTTTTGATTACTCAAAAGCTTCAATTTTTACCCCTTTGAGGCACAGAAATGACTTTAAACACACTTATTTTAGTTGACAAAGTCATAATTCACATCCAACAGTCATTTACAGTCAAAAGATTAAATGTTAAAATTTCATCCATATTGACCATTTTGGGATCGTTCGACATGTCCGGAGTCATCGTTTTTCATCCGAAAATTGATTTTTTGGACTGTACCAAAAATGATTCAAAATGTCAATTGGATCGTGCCTCATGTTGAATAACCACTTTTTAAACCCTCACAGTGACCAAAATTGCCATTTTTACAGAGTTTTGATTACTCAAAAGCTTCAATTTTGACCCATTTCAGGCACAGAAATGACTTTAAACACACTTATTTTAGTTGACAAAGTCATAATTCACATCCAACAGTCATTTACAGTCAAAAGATTAAATGTTAAAATTTCATCCATATTGACCATTTTGGGATCGTTCGACATGTCCGGAGTCATCGTTTTTCATCCGAAAATTGATTTTTTGGACTGTACCAAAAATGATTCAAAATGTCAATTGGATCGTGCCTCATGTTGAATAACCACTTTTTAAACCCTCACAGTGACCAAAATTGCCATTTTTACAGAGTTTTGATTACTCAAAAGCTTCAATTTTGACCCATTTCAGGCACAGAAATGACTTTAAACACACTTATTTTAGTTGACAAAGTCATAATTCACATCCAACAGTCATTTACAGTCAAAAGATTAAATGTTAAAATTTCATCCATATTGACCATTTTGGGATCGTTCGACATGTCCGGAGTCATCGTTTTTCATCCGAAAATTGATTTTTTGGACTGTACCAAAAATGATTCAAAATGTCAATTGGATCGTGCCTCATGTTGAATAACCACTTTTTAAACCCTCAGAGTGACCAAAATTGCCATTTATACAGAGTTTTGATTACTCAAAAGCTTCAATTTTTACCCCTTTGAGGCACAGAAATGACTTTAAACACACTTATTTTAGTTGACAAAGTCATAATTCACATCCAACAGTCATTTACAGTCAAAAGATTAAATGTTAAAATTTCATCCATATTGACCATTTTGGGATCGTTCGACATGTCCGGAGTCATCGTTTTTCATCTGAAAATTGATTTTTTGGACTGTACCAAAAATGATTCAAATGTCAATTGGATCATGCCTCATGTTGAATAACCACTTTTTAAACCCTCACAGTGACCAAAATTGCCATTTTTACAGAGTTTTGATTACTCAAAAGCTTCAATTTTTACCCCTTTGAGGCACAGAAATGACTTTAAACACACTTATTTTAGTTGACAAAGTCATAATTCACATCCAACAGTCATTTACAGTCAAAAGATTAAATGTTAAAATTTCATCCATATTGACCATTTTGGGATCGTTCGACATGTCCGGAGTCATCGTTTTTCATCCGAAAATTGATTTTTTGGACTGTACCAAAAATGATTCAAAATGTCAATTGGATCGTGCCTCATGTTGAATAACCACTTTTTAAACCCTCACAGTGACCAAAATTGCCATTTTTACAGAGTTTTGATTACTCAAAAGCTTCAATTTTGACCCATTTCAGGCACAGAAATGACTTTAAACACACTTATTTTAGTTGACAAAGTCATAATTCACATCCAACAGTCATTTACAGTCAAAAGATTAAATGTTAAAATTTCATCCATATTGACCATTTTGGGATCGTTCGACATGTCCGGAGTCATCGTTTTTATCCGAAAATTGTTTTTTGAACTGTACCAAAAATGATTCAAAATGTCAATTGGATCGTGCCTCATGTTGAATAACCACTTTTTAAACCCTCACAGTGACCAAAATTGCCAATTTTACACAGTTTTGCTTACTCAAAAGCTTCAATTTTGACCCATTTCAGGCACAGAAATGACTTTAAACACACTTATTTTAGTTGACAAAGCCATAATTCACATCCAACAGTCATTTAGAGTCAAAAGATTAAATGTTAAAATTTCATCATTATAGACCATTTTGGGAACGTTCGACAGGTCCGAAGTCATCGTTTTTCGTCTAAAAATTGATTTTTTTGGACTGTACCAAAAAAGATTCAAAATGTCAATTGGATCGTGCCTCATGTTGAATAACCACTTTTTAAACCCTCAGAGTGACCAAAATTGCCATTTATACAGAGTTTTGATTACTCAAAAGCTTCAATTTTTACCCCTTTGAGGCACAGAAATGACTTTAAACACACTTATTTTAGTTGACAAAGTCATAATTCACATCCAACAGTCATTTACAGTCAAAAGATTAAATGTTAAAATTTCATCCATATTGACCATTTTGGGATCGTTCGACATGTCCGGAGTCATCGTTTTTCATCCGAAAATTGATTTTTTGGACTGTACCAAAAATGATTCAAAATGTCAATTGGATCGTGCCTCATGTTGAATAACCACTTTTTAAACCCTCACAGTGACCAAAATTGCCATTTTTACAGAGTTTTGATTACTCAAAAGCTTCAATTTTGACCCATTTCAGGCACAGAAATGACTTTAAACACACTTATTTTAGTTGACAAAGTCATAATTCACATCCAACAGTCATTTACAGTCAAAAGATTAAATGTTAAAATTTCATCCATATTGACCATTTTGGGATCGTTCGACATGTCCGGAGTCATCGTTTTTCATCCGAAAATTGATTTTTTGGACTGTACCAAAAATGATTCAAAATGTCAATTGGATCGTGCCTCATGTTGAATAACCACTTTTTAAACCCTCACAGTGACCAAAATTGCCATTTTTACAGAGTTTTGATTACTCAAAAGCTTCAATTTTGACCCATTTCAGGCACAGAAATGACTTTAAACACACTTATTTTAGTTGACAAAGTCATAATTCACATCCAACAGTCATTTACAGTCAAAAGATTAAATGTTAAAATTTCATCCATATTGACCATTTTGGGATCGTTCGACATGTCCGGAGTCATCGTTTTTCATCCGAAAATTGATTTTTTGGACTGTACCAAAAATGATTCAAAATGTCAATTGGATCGTGCCTCATGTTGAATAACCACTTTTTAAACCCTCAGAGTGACCAAAATTGCCATTTATACAGAGTTTTGATTACTCAAAAGCTTCAATTTTTACCCCTTTGAGGCACAGAAATGACTTTAAACACACTTATTTTAGTTGACAAAGTCATAATTCACATCCAACAGTCATTTACAGTCAAAAGATTAAATGTTAAAATTTCATCCATATTGACCATTTTGGGATCGTTCGACATGTCCGGAGTCATCGTTTTTCATCTGAAAATTGATTTTTTGGACTGTACCAAAAATGATTCAAATGTCAATTGGATCATGCCTCATGTTGAATAACCACTTTTTAAACCCTCACAGTGACCAAAATTGCCATTTTTACAGAGTTTTGATTACTCAAAAGCTTCAATTTTTACCCCTTTGAGGCACAGAAATGACTTTAAACACACTTATTTTAGTTGACAAAGTCATAATTCACATCCAACAGTCATTTACAGTCAAAAGATTAAATGTTAAAATTTCATCCATATTGACCATTTTGGGATCGTTCGACATGTCCGGAGTCATCGTTTTTCATCCGAAAATTGATTTTTTGGACTGTACCAAAAATGATTCAAAATGTCAATTGGATCGTGCCTCATGTTGAATAACCACTTTTTAAACCCTCACAGTGACCAAAATTGCCATTTTTACAGAGTTTTGATTACTCAAAAGCTTCAATTTTGACCCATTTCAGGCACAGAAATGACTTTAAACACACTTATTTTAGTTGACAAAGTCATAATTCACATCCAACAGTCATTTACAGTCAAAAGATTAAATGTTAAAATTTCATCCATATTGACCATTTTGGGATCGTTCGACATGTCCGGAGTCATCGTTTTTATCCGAAAATTGTTTTTTGAACTGTACCAAAAATGATTCAAAATGTCAATTGGATCGTGCCTCATGTTGAATAACCACTTTTTAAACCCTCACATGGACCAAAATTGCCAATTTTACACAGTTTTGCTTACTCAAAAGCTTCAATTTTGACCCATTTCAGGCACAGAAATGACTTTAAACACACTTATTTTAGTTGACAAAGCCATAATTCACATCCAACAGTCATTTAGAGTCAAAAGATTAAATGTTAAAATTTCATCATTATAGACCATTTTGGGAACGTTCGACAGGTCCGAAGTCATCGTTTTTCGTCTAAAAATTGATTTTTTTGGACTGTACCAAAAAAGATTCAAAATGTCAATTGGATCGTGCCTCATGTTGAATAACCACTTTTTAAACCCTCAGAGTGACCAAAATTGCCATTTATACAGAGTTTTGATTACTCAAAAGCTTCAAATTTTACCCCTTTGAGGCACAGAAATGACTTTAAACACACTTATTTTAGTTGACAAAGTCATAATTCACATCCAACAGTCATTTACAGTCAAAAGATTAAATGTTAAAATTTCATCCATATTGACCATTTTGGGATCGTTCGACATGTCCGGAGTCATCGTTTTTCATCCGAAAATTGATTTTTTGGACTGTACCAAAAATGATTCAAAATGTCAATTGGATCGTGCCTCATGTTGAATAACCACTTTTTAAACCCTCACAGTGACCAAAATTGCCATTTTTACAGAGTTTTGATTACTCAAAAGCTTCAATTTTGACCCATTTCATGCACAGAAATGACTTTAAACACACTTATTTTAGTTGACAAAGTCATAATTCACATCCAACAGTCATTTACAGTCAAAAGATTAAATGTTAAAATTTCATCCATATTGACCATTTTGGGATCGTTCGACATGTCATCTGTCATCGTTTTTCATCCGAAAATTGATTTTTTGGACTGTACCAAAAATGATTCAAAATGTCAATTGGATCGTGCCTCATGTTGAATAACCACTTTTTAAACCCTCACAGTGACCAAAATTGCCATTTTTACAGAGTTTTGCTTACTCAAAAGCTTCAATTTTGACCCATTTCAGGCACAGAAATGACTTTAAACACACTTATTTTAGTTGACAAAGTCATAATTCACATCCAACAGTCATTTACAGTCAAAAGATTAAATGTTAAAATTTCATCCATATTGACCATTTTGGGATCGTTCGACATGTCCGGAGTCATCGTTTTTCATCCGAAAATTGATTTTTTGGACTGTACCAAAAATGATTCAAAATGTCAATTGTATCGTGCCTCATTTTGAATAACCACTTTTTAAACCCTCACAGTGACCAAAATTGCCAATTTTACAGAGTTTTGCTTACACAAAAGCTTCAATTTTGACCCGTTTCAGGCACAGAAATGACTTTAAACACACTTATTTTAGTTGACAAAGTCATTATTCACATCCAACAGTCATTTACAGTCAAAAGATTAAATGTTAAAATTTCATCCATATTGACCATTTTGGGATCGTTCGACATGTCCGGAGTCATCGTTTTTCATCCGAAAATTGATTTTTTGGACTGTACCAAAAATGATTCAAAATGTCAATTGGATCGTGCCTCATGTTGAATAACCACTTTTTAAACCCTCACAGTGACCAAAATTGCCATTTTTACAGAGTTTTGATTACTCAAAAGCTTCAATTTTGACCCATTTCATGCACAGAAATGACTTTAAACACACTTATTTTATTGACAAAGTCATAATTCACATCCAACAGTAATTTACAGTCAAAAGATTAAATGTTAAAATTTCATCCATATTGACCATTTTGGGATCGTTCGACATGTCCGGAGTCATCGTTTTTCATCTGAAAATTGATTTTTTGGACTGTACCAAAAATGATTCAAATGTCAATTGGATCATGCCTCATGTTGAATAACCACTTTTTAAACCCTCACAGTGACCAAAATTGCCATTTTTACAGAGTTTTGATTACTCAAAAGCTTCAATTTTTACCCCTTTGAGGCACAGAAATGACTTTAAACACACTTATTTTAGTTGACAAAGTCATTATTCACATCCAACAGTCATTTACAGTCAAAAGATTAAATGTTAAAATTTCATCCATATTGACCATTTTGGGATCGTTCGACATGTCCGGAGTCATCGTTTTTCATCCGAAAATTGATTTTTTGGACTGTACCAAAAATGATTCAAAATGTCAATTGGATCGTGCCTCATGTTGAATAACCACTTTTTAAACCCTCACAGTGACCAAAATTGCCATTTTTACAGAGTTTTGATTACTCAAAAGCTTCAATTTTGACCCATTTCGGGCACAGAAATGACTTTAAACACACTTATTTTAGTTGACAAAGTCATAATTCACATCCAACAGTCATTTACAGTCAAAAGATTAAATGTTAAAATTTCATCCATATTGACCATTTTGGGATCGTTCGACATGTCCGGAGTCATCGTTTTTCATCCGAAAATTGATTTTTTGGACTGTACCAAAAATGATTCAAAATGTCAATTGGATCGTGCCTCATTTTGAATAACCACTTTTTAAACCCTCACAGTGACCAAAATTGCCAATTTTACAGAGTTTTGCTTACACAAAAGCTTCAATTTTGACCCGTTTCAGGCACAGAAATGACTTTAAACACACTTATTTTAGTTGACAAAGTCATTATTCACATCCAACAGTCATTTAGAGTCAAAAGATTAAATGTTAAAATTTCATCCATATTGACCATTTTGGGATCGCTCGACATGTCCGGAGTCATCGTTTTTCATCCGAAAATTGATTTTTTGGACTGTACCAAAAATGATTCAAAATGTCAATTGGATCGTGCCTCATGTTGAATAACCACTTTTTAAACCCTCACAGTGACCAAAATTGCCATTTTTACAGAGTTTTGATTACTCAAAAGCTTCAATTTTGACCCATTTCAGGCACAGAAATGACTTTAAACACACTTATTTTAGTTGACAAAGTCATAATTCACATCCAACAGTCATTTACAGTCAAAAGATTAAATGATAAAATTTCATCCATATTGACCATTTTGGGATCGTTCGACATGTCCGGAGTCATTGTTTTTCATCCGAAAATTGATTTTTTGGACTGTACCAAAAATGATTCAAAATGTCAATTGGATCGTGCCTCATGTTGAATAACCACTTTTTAAACCCTCACAGTGACCAAAATTGCCATTTTTACAGAGTTTTGCTTACTCAAAAGCTTCAATTTTGACCCATTTCAGGCACAGAAATGACTTTAAACACACTTATTTTATTGACAAAGTCATAATTCACATCCAACAGTAATTTACAGTCAAAAGATTAAATGTTAAAATTTCATCCATATTGACCATTTTGGGATCGTTCGACATGTCCGGAGTCATCGTTTTTCATCTGAAAATTGATTTTTTGGACTGTACCAAAAATGATTCAAATGTCAATTGGATCATGCCTCATGTTGAATAACCACTTTTTAAACCCTCACAGTGACCAAAATTGCCATTTTTACAGAGTTTTGATTACTCAAAAGCTTCAATTTTTACCCCTTTGAGGCACAGAAATGACTTTAAACACACTTATTTTAGTTGACAAAGTCATAATTCACA
Source organism: Lissotriton vulgaris (assembly GCF_964263255.1). Lineage (NCBI taxonomy): Eukaryota > Metazoa > Chordata > Amphibia > Caudata > Salamandridae > Lissotriton > Lissotriton vulgaris. The sequence continues at coordinate 103,870 of NW_028248873.1, read as the reverse complement.
TCCAACAGTCATTTACAGTCAAAAGATTAAATGTTAAAATTTCATCCATATTGACCATTTTGGGATCGTTCGACATGTCCGGAGTCATCGTTTTTCATCCGAAAATTGTTTTTTGAACTGTACCAAAAATGATTCAAAATGTCAATTGGATCGTGCCTCATGTTGAATAACCACTTTTTAAACCCTCACAGTGACCAAAATTGCCAATTTTACACAGTTTTGCTTACTCAAAAGCTTCAATTTTGACCCATTTCAGGCACAGAAATGACTTTAAACACACTTATTTTAGTTGACAAAGCCATAATTCACATCCAACAGTCATTTAGAGTCAAAAGATTAAATGTTAAAATTTCATCATTATAGACCATTTTGGGAACGTTCGACAGGTCCGAAGTCATCGTTTTTCGTCTAAAAATTGATTTTTTTGGACTGTACCAAAAAAGATTCAAAATGTCAATTGGATCGTGCCTCATGTTGAATAACCACTTTTTAAACCCTCAGAGTGACCAAAATTGCCATTTATACAGAGTTTTGATTACTCAAAAGCTTCAATTTTTACCCCTTTGAGGCACAGAAATGACTTTAAACACACTTATTTTAGTTGACAAAGTCATAATTCACATCCAACAGTCATTTACAGTCAAAAGATTAAATGTTAAAATTTCATCCATATTGACCATTTTGGGATCGTTCGACATGTCCGGAGTCATCGTTTTTCATCCGAAAATTGATTTTTTGGACTGTACCAAAAATGATTCAAAATGTCAATTGGATCGTGCCTCATGTTGAATAACCACTTTTTAAACCCTCACAGTGACCAAAATTGCCATTTTTACAGAGTTTTGATTACTCAAAAGCTTCAATTTTGACCCATTTCAGGCACAGAAATGACTTTAAACACACTTATTTTAGTTGACAAAGTCATAATTCACATCCAACAGTCATTTACAGTCAAAAGATTAAATGTTAAAATTTCATCCATATTGACCATTTTGGGATCGTTCGACATGTCCGGAGTCATCGTTTTTCATCCGAAAATTGATTTTTTGGACTGTACCAAAAATGATTCAAAATGTCAATTGTATCGTGCCTCATGTTGAATAACCACTTTTTAAACCCTCACAGTGACCAAAATTGCCATTTTTACAGAGTTTTGATTACTCAAAAGCTTCAATTTTGACCCATTTCAGGCACAGAAATGACTTTAAACACACTTATTTTAGTTGACAAAGTCATAATTCACATCCAACAGTCATTTACAGTCAAAAGATTAAATGTTAAAATTTCATCCATATTGACCATTTTGGGATCGTTCGACATGTCCGGAGTCATCGTTTTTCATCCGAAAATTGATTTTTTGGACTGTACCAAAAATGATTCAAAATGTCAATTGGATCGTGCCTCATGTTGAATAACCACTTTTTAAACCCTCACAGTGACCAAAATTGCCATTTTTACAGAGTTTTGATTACTCAAAAGCTTCAATTTTGACCCATTTCAGGCACAGAAATGACTTTAAACACACTTATTTTAGTTGACAAAGTCATAATTCACATCCAACAGTCATTTACAGTCAAAAGATTAAATGTTAAAATTTCATCCATATTGACCATTTTGGGATCGTGCGACATGTCCGGAGTCATCGTTTTTCATCCGAAAATTGATTTTTTGGACTGTACCAAAAATGATTCCAAATGTCAATTGGATCGTGCCTCATTTTGAATAACCACTTTTTAAACCCTCACAGTGACCAAAATTGCCAATTTTACAGAGTTTTGCTTACACAAAAGCTTCAATTTTGACCCGTTTCAGGCACAGAAATGACTTTAAACACACTTATTTTAGTTGACAAAGTCATTATTCACATCCAACAGTCATTTAGAGTCAAAAGATTAAATGTTAAAATTTCATCCATATTGACCATTTTGGGATCGTTCGACATGTCCGGAGTCATCGTTTTTCATCCGAAAATTGATTTTTTGGACTGTACCAAAAATTATTCAAAATGTCAATTGGATCGTGCCTCATGTTGAATAACCACTTTTTAAACCCTCACAGTGACCAAAATTGCCATTTTTACAGAGTTTTGCTTACACAAAAGCTTCAATTTTGACCCGTTTCAGGCACAGAAATGACTTTAAACACACTTATTTTAGTTGACAAAGTCATAATTCACATCCAACAGTCATTTAGAGTCAAAAGATAAATGTTAAAATTTCATCATTATAGACCATTTTGGGAACGTTCGACAGGTCCGGAGTCATCGTTTTTCGTCTGAAAATTGATTTTTTGGACTGTACCAAAAATGATTCAAAATGTCAATTGGATCGTGCCTCATGTTGAATAACCACTTTTTAAACCCTCAGAGTGACCAAAATTGCCATTTTTACAGAGTTTTGATTACTCAAAAGCTTCAATTTTGACCCATTTCAGGCACAGAAATGACTTTAAACACACTTATTTTAGTTGACAAAGTCATAATTCACATCCAACAGTCATTTACAGTCAAAAGATTAAATGTTAAAATTTCATCCATATTGACCATTTTGGGATCGTTCGACATGTCCGGAGTCATCGTTTTTCATCCGAAAATTGATTTTTTGGACTGTACGAAAAATGATTCAAAATGTCAATTGGATCGTGCCTCATGTTGAATAACCACTTTTTAAACCCTCACAGTGACCAAAATTGCCATTTTTACAGAGTTTTGATTACTCAAAAGCTTCAATTTTGATCCATTTCAGGCACAGAAATGACTTTAAACACACTTATTTTAGTTGACAAAGTCATAATTCACATCCAACAGTCATTTACAGTCAAAAGATTAAATGTTAAAATTTCATCCATATTGACCATTTTGGGATCGTTCGACATGTCCGGAGTCATCGTTTTTCATCCGAAAATTGATTTTTTGGACTGTACCAAAAATGATTCCAAATGTCAATTGGATCGTGCCTCATTTTGAATAACCACTTTTTAAACCCTCACAGTGACCAAAATTGCCAATTTTCTAGAGTTTTGCTTACACAAAAGCTTCAATTTTGACCCGTTTCAGGCACAGAAATGACTTTAAACACACTTATTTTAGTTGACAAAGTCATTATTCACATCCAACAGTCATTTAGAGTCAAAAGATTAAATGTTAAAATTTCATCCATATTGACCATTTTGGGATCGTTCGACATGTCCGGAGTCATCGTTTTTCATCCGAAAATTGATTTTTTGGACTGTACCACAAATGATTCAAAATGTCAATTGGATCGTGCCTCATGTTGAATAACCACTTTTTAAACCCTCACAGTGACCAAAATTGCCATTTTTACAGAGTTTTGCTTACTCAAAAGCTTCAATTTTGACCCGTTTCAGGCACAGAAATGACTTTAAACACACTTATTTTAGTTGACAAAGTCATTATTCACATCCAACAGTCATTTGGAGTCAAAAGATTAAATGTTAAAATTTCATCCATATTGACCATTTTGGGATCGTTCGACATGTCCGGAGTCATCGTTTTTCATCCGAAAATTGATTTTTTGGACTGTACCAAAAATGATTCAAAATGTCAATAGGATCGTGCCTCATGTTGAATAACCACTTTTTAAACCCTCACAGTGACCAAAATTGCCAATTTTACAGACTTTTGCTTACACAAAAGCTTCAATTTTGACCCGTTTCAGGCACAGAAATGACTTTAAACACACTTATTTTAGTTGACAAAGTCATTATTCACATCCAACAGTCATTTAGAGTCAAAAGATTAAATGTTAAAATTTCATCCATATTGACCATTTTGGGATCGTTCGACATGTCCGGAGTCATCGTTTTTCATCCGAAAATTGATTTTTTGGACTGTACCAAAAATGATTCAAAATGTCAATTGGATCGTGCCTCATGTTGAATAACCACTTTTTAAACCCTCACAGTGACCAAAATTGCCATTTTTACAGAGTTTTGATTACTCAAAAGCTTCAATTTTGACCCATTTCAGGCACAGAAATGACTTTAAACACACTTATTTTAGTTGACAAAGTCATAATTCACATCCAACAGTCATTTACAGTCAAAAGATTAAATGTTAAAATTTCATCCATATTGACCATTTTGGGATCGTTCGACATGTCCGGAGTCATCGTTTTTCATCCGAAAATTGATTTTTTGGACTGTACCAAAAATGATTCAAAATGTCAATTGGATCGTGCCTCATGTTGAATAACCACTTTTTAAACCCTCACAGTGACCAAAATTGCCATTTTTACAGAGTTTTGCTTACTCAAAAGCTTCAATTTTGACCCATTTCAGGCACAGAAATGACTTTAAACACACTTATTTTAGTTGACAAAGTCATAATTCACATCCAACAGTCATTTACAGTCAAAAGATTAAATGTTAAAATTTCATCCATATTGACCATTTTGGGATCGTTCGACATGTCCGGAGTCATTGTTTTTCATCCGAAAATTGATTTTTTGGACTGTACCAAAAATGATTTAAAATGTCAATTGGATCGTGCCTCATGTTGAATAACCACTTTTTAAACCCTCACAGTGACCAAAATTGCCATTTTTACAGAGTTTTGCTTACTCAAAAGCTTCAATTTTGACCCATTTCAGGCACAGAAATGACTTTAAACACACTTATTTTAGTTGACAAAGTCATAATTCACATCCAACAGTCATTTACAGTCAAAAGATTAAATGTTAAAATTTCATCCATATTGACCATTTTGGGATCGTTCGACATGTCCGGAGTCATCGTTTTTCATCTGAAAATTGATTTTTTGGACTGTACCAAAAATGATTCAAAATGTCAATTGGATCATGCCTCATGTTGAATAACCACTTTTTAAACCCTCACAGTGACCAAAATTGCCATTTTTACAGAGTTTTGATTACTCAAAAGCTTCAATTTTTACCCCTTTGAGGCACAGAAATGACTTTAAACACACTTATTTTAGTTGACAAAGTCATAATTCACATCCAACAGTCATTTACAGTCAAAAGATTAAATGTTAAAATTTCATCCATATTGACCATTTTGGGATCGTTCGACATGTCCGGAGTCATTGTTTTTCATCCGAAAATTGATTTTTTGGACTGTACCAAAAATGATTCAAAATGTCAATTGGATCGTGCCTCATGTTGAATAACCACTTTTTAAACCCTCACAGTGACCAAAATTGCCATTTTTACAGAGTTTTGCTTACTCAAAAGCTTCAATTTTGACCCATTTCAGGCACAGAAATGACTTTAAACACACTTATTTTAGTTGACAAAGTCATTATTCACATCCAACAGTCATTTACAGTCAAAAGATTAAATGTTAAAATTTCATCCATATTGACCATTTTGGGATCGTTCGACATGTCCGGAGTCATCGTTTTTCATCCGAAAATTGATTTTTTGGACTGTACCAAAAATGATTCAAAATGTCAATTGGATCGTGCCTCATGTTGAATAACCACTTTTTAAACCCTCACAGTGACCAAAATTGCCATTTTTACAGAGTTTTGATTACTCAAAAGCTTCAATTTTGACCCATTTCATGCACAGAAATGACTTTAAACACACTTATTTTAGTTGACAAAGTCATAATTCACATCCAACAGTCATTTACAGTCAAAAGATTAAATGTTAAAATTTCATCCATATTGACCATTTTGGGATCGTTCGACATGTTATCTGTCATCGTTTTTCATCCGAAAATTGATTTTTTGGACTGTACCAAAAATGATTCAAAATGTCAATTGGATCGTGCCTCATGTTGAATAACCACTTTTTAAACCCTCACAGTGACCAAAATTGCCATTTTTACAGAGTTTTGCTTACTCAAAAGCTTCAATTTTGACCCATTTCAGGCACAGAAATGACTTTAAACACACTTATTTTAGTTGACAAAGTCATAATTCACATCCAACAGTCATTTACAGTCAAAAGATTAAATGTTAAAATTTCATCCATATTGACCATTTTGGGATCGTTCGACATGTCCGGAGTCATCGTTTTTCATCCGAAAATTGATTTTTTGGACTGTACCAAAAATGATTCAAAATGTCAATAGGATCGTGCCTCATGTTGAATAACCACTTTTTAAACCCTCACAGTGACCAAAATTGCCAATTTTACAGAGTTTTGCTTACACAAAAGCTTCAATTTTGACCCGTTTCAGGCACAGAAATGACTTTAAACACACTTATTTTAGTTGACAAAGTCATTATTCACATCCAACAGTCATTTAGAGTCAAAAGATTAAATGTTGAAATTTCATCCATATTGACCATTTTGGGATCGTTCGACATGTCCGGAGTCATCGTTTTTCATCCGAAAATTGATTTTTTGGACTGTACCAAAAATGATTCAAAATGTCAATTGGATCGTGCCTCATGTTGAATAACCACTTTTTAAACCCTCACAGTGACCAAAATTGCCATTTTTACAGAGTTTTGATTACTCAAAAGCTTCAATTTTGACCCATTTCAGGCACAGAAATGACTTTAAACACACTTATTTTAGTTGACAAAGTCATAATTCACATCCAACAGTCATTTACAGTCAAAAGATTAAATGTTAAAATTTCATCCATATTGACCATTTTGGGATCGTTCGACATGTCCGGAGTCATCGTTTTTCATCCGAAAATTGATTTTTTGGACTGTACCAAAAATGATTCAAAATGTCAATTGGATCGTGCCTCATTTTGAATAACCACTTTTTAAACCCTCACAGTGACCAAAATTGCCAATTTTACAGAGTTTTGCTTACACAAAAGCTTCAATTTTGACCCGTTTCAGGCACAGAAATGACTTTAAACACACTTATTTTAGTTGACAAAGTCATTATTCACATCCAACAGTCATTTAGAGTCAAAAGATTAAATGTTAAAATTTCATCCATATTGACCATTTTGGGATCGCTCGACATGTCCGGAGTCATCGTTTTTCATCCGAAAATTGATTTTTTGGACTGTACCAAAAATGATTCAAAATGTCAATTGGATCGTGCCTCATGTTGAATAACCACTTTTTAAACCCTCACAGTGACCAAAATTGCCATTTTTACAGAGTTTTGATTACTCAAAAGCTTCAATTTTGACCCATTTCAGGCACAGAAATGACTTTAAACACACTTATTTTAGTTGACAAAGTCATAATTCACATCCAACAGTCATTTACAGTCAAAAGATTAAATGATAAAATTTCATCCATATTGACCATTTTGGGATCGTTCGACATGTCCGGAGTCATTGTTTTTCATCCGAAAATTGATTTTTTGGACTGTACCAAAAATGATTCAAAATGTCAATTGGATCGTGCCTCATGTTGAATAACCACTTTTTAAACCCTCACAGTGACCAAAATTGCCATTTTTACAGAGTTTTGCTTACTCAAAAGCTTCAATTTTGACCCATTTCAGGCACAGAAATGACTTTAAACACACTTATTTTATTGACAAAGTCATAATTCACATCCAACAGTCATTTACAGTCAAAAGATTAAATGTTAAAATTTCATCCATATTGACCATTTTGGGATCGTTCGACATGTCCGGAGTCATCGTTTTTCATCTGAAAATTGATTTTTTGGACTGTACCAAAAATGATTCAAATGTCAATTGGATCATGCCTCATGTTGAATAACCACTTTTTAAACCCTCACAGTGACCAAAATTGCCATTTTTACAGAGTTTTGATTACTCAAAAGCTTCAATTTTTACCCCTTTGAGGCACAGAAATGACTTTAAACACACTTATTTTAGTTGACAAAGTCATAATTCACATCCAACAGTCATTTACAGTCAAAAGATTAAATGTTAAAATTTCATCCATATTGACCATTTTGGGATCGTTCGACATGTCCGGAGTCATCGTTTTTCATCCGAAAATTGTTTTTTGAACTGTACCAAAAATGATTCAAAATGTCAATTGGATCGTGCCTCATGTTGAATAACCACTTTTTAAACCCTCACAGTGACCAAAATTGCCAATTTTACACAGTTTTGCTTACTCAAAAGCTTCAATTTTGACCCATTTCAGGCACAGAAATGACTTTAAACACACTTATTTTAGTTGACAAAGCCATAATTCACATCCAACAGTCATTTAGAGTCAAAAGATTAAATGTTAAAATTTCATCATTATAGACCATTTTGGGAACGTTCGACAGGTCCGAAGTCATCGTTTTTCGTCTAAAAATTGATTTTTTTGGACTGTACCAAAAAAGATTCAAAATGTCAATTGGATCGTGCCTCATGTTGAATAACCACTTTTTAAACCCTCAGAGTGACCAAAATTGCCATTTATACAGAGTTTTGATTACTCAAAAGCTTCAATTTTTACCCCTTTGAGGCACAGAAATGACTTTAAACACACTTATTTTAGTTGACAAAGTCATAATTCACATCCAACAGTCATTTACAGTCAAAAGATTAAATGTTAAAATTTCATCCATATTGACCATTTTGGGATCGTTCGACATGTCCGGAGTCATCGTTTTTCATCCGAAAATTGATTTTTTGGACTGTACCAAAAATGATTCAAAATGTCAATTGGATCGTGCCTCATGTTGAATAACCACTTTTTAAACCCTCACAGTGACCAAAATTGCCATTTTTACAGAGTTTTGATTACTCAAAAGCTTCAATTTTGACCCATTTCAGGCACAGAAATGACTTTAAACACACTTATTTTAGTTGACAAAGTCATAATTCACATCCAACAGTCATTTACAGTCAAAAGATTAAATGTTAAAATTTCATCCATATTGACCATTTTGGGATCGTTCGACATGTCCGGAGTCATCGTTTTTCATCCGAAAATTGATTTTTTGGACTGTACCAAAAATGATTCAAAATGTCAATTGGATCGTGCCTCATGTTGAATAACCACTTTTTAAACCCTCACAGTGACCAAAATTGCCATTTTTACAGAGTTTTGATTACTCAAAAGCTTCAATTTTGACCCATTTCAGGCACAGAAATGACTTTAAACACACTTATTTTAGTTGACAAAGTCATAATTCACATCCAACAGTCATTTACAGTCAAAAGATTAAATGTTAAAATTTCATCCATATTGACCATTTTGGGATCGTTCGACATGTCCGGAGTCATCGTTTTTCATCCGAAAATTAATTTTTTGGACTGTACCAAAAATGATTCAAAATGTCAATTGGATCGTGCCTCATGTTGAATAACCACTTTTTAAACCCTCACAGTGACCAAAATTGCCATTTTTACAGAGTTTTGATTACTCAAAAGCTTCAATTTTGACCCATTTCAGGCACAGAAATGACTTTAAACACACTTATTTTAGTTGACAAAGTCATAATTCACATCCAACAGTCATTTACAGTCAAAAGATTAAATGTTAAAATTTCATCCATATTGACCATTTTGGGATCGTTCGACATGTCCGGAGTCATCGTTTTTCATCCGAAAATTGATTTTTTGGACTGTACCAAAAATGATTCCAAATGTCAATTGGATCGTGCCTCATTTTGAATAACCACTTTTTAAACCCTCACAGTGACCAAAATTGCCAATTTTACAGAGTTTTGCTTACACAAAAGCTTCAATTTTGACCCGTTTCAGGCACAGAAATGACTTTAAACACACTTATTTTAGTTGACAAAGTCATTATTCACATCCAACAGTCATTTAGAGTCAAAAGATTAAATGTTAAAATTTCATCCATATTGACCATTTTGGGATCGTTCGACATGTCCGGAGTCATCGTTTTTCATCCGAAAATTGATTTTTTGGACTGTACCAAAAATTATTCAAAATGTCAATTGGATCGTGCCTCATGTTGAATAACCACTTTTTAAACCCTCACAGTGACCAAAATTGCCATTTTTACAGAGTTTTGATTACTCAAAAGCTTCAATTTTGACCCATTTCAGGCACAGAAATGACTTTAAACACACTTATTTTAGTTGACAAAGTCATAATTCACATCCAACAGTCATTTACAGTCAAAAGATTAAATGTTAAAATTTCATCCATATTGACCATTTTGGGATCGTTCGACATGTCCGGAGTCATCGTTTTTCATCCGAAAATTGATTTTTTGGACTGTACGAAAAATGATTCAAAATGTCAATTGGATCGTGTCTCATGTTGAATAACCACTTTTTAAACCCTCACAGTGACCAAAATTGCCATTTTTACAGAGTTTTGATTACTCAAAAGCTTCAATTTTGACCCGTTTCAGGCACAGAAATGACTTTAAACACACTTATTTTAGTTGACAAAGTCATAATTCACATCCAACAGTCATTTAGAGTCAAAAGATAAATGTTAAAATTTCATCATTATAGACCATTTTGGGAACGTTCGACAGGTCCGGAGTCATCGTTTTTCGTCTGAAAATTGATTTTTTGGACTGTACCAAAAATGATTCAAAATGTCAATTGGATCGTGCCTCATGTTGAATAACCACTTTTTAAACCCTCAGAGTGACCAAAATTGCCATTTTTACAGAGTTTTGATTACTCAAAAGCTTCAATTTTGACCCATTTCAGGCACAGAAATGACTTTAAACACACTTATTTTAGTTGACAAAGTCATAATTCACATCCAACAGTCATTTACAGTCAAAAGATTAAATGTTAAAATTTCATCCATATTGACCATTTTGGGATCGTTCGACATGTCCGGAGTCATCGTTTTTCATCCGAAAATTGATTTTTTGGACTGTACCAAAAATGATTCAAAATGTCAATTGGATCGTGCCTCATGTTGAATAACCACTTTTTAAACCCTCACAGTGACCAAAATTGCCATTTTTACAGAGTTTTGATTACTCAAAAGCTTCAATTTTGACCCATTTCATGCACAGAAATGACTTTAAACACACTTATTTTAGTTGACAAAGTCATAATTCACATCCAACAGTCATTTACAGTCAAAAGATTAAATGTTAAAATTTCATCCATATTGACCATTTTGGGATCGTTCGACATGTTATCTGTCATCGTTTTTCATCCGAAAATTGATTTTTTGGACTGTACCAAAAATGATTCAAAATGTCAATTGGATCGTGCCTCATGTTGAATAACCACTTTTTAAACCCTCACAGTGACCAAAATTGCCATTTTTACAGAGTTTTGCTTACTCAAAAGCTTCAATTTTGACCCATTTCAGGCACAGAAATGACTTTAAACACACTTATTTTAGTTGACAAAGTCATTATTCACATCCAACAGTCATTTACAGTCAAAAGATTAAATGTTAAAATTTCATCCATATTGACCATTTTGGGATCGTTCGACATGTCCGGAGTCATCGTTTTTCATCCGAAAATTGATTTTTTGGACTGTACCAAAAATGATTCAAAATGTCAATTGGATCGTGCCTCATGTTGAATAACCACTTTTTAAACCCTCACAGTGACCAAAATTGCCATTTTTACAGAGTTTTGATTACTCAAAAGCTTCAATTTTGACCCATTTCATGCACAGAAATGACTTTAAACACACTTATTTTAGTTGACAAAGTCATAATTCACATCCAACAGTCATTTACAGTCAAAAGATTAAATGTTAAAATTTCATCCATATTGACCATTTTGGGATCGTTCGACATGTTATCTGTCATCGTTTTTCATCCGAAAATTGATTTTTTGGACTGTACCAAAAATGATTCAAAATGTCAATTGGATCGTGCCTCATGTTGAATAACCACTTTTTAAACCCTCACAGTGACCAAAATTGCCATTTTTACAGAGTTTTGCTTACTCAAAAGCTTCAATTTTGACCCATTTCAGGCACAGAAATGACTTTAAACACACTTATTTTAGTTGACAAAGTCATAATTCACATCCAACAGTCATTTACAGTCAAAAGATTAAATGTTAAAATTTCATCCATATTGACCATTTTGGGATCGTTCGACATGTCCGGAGTCATCGTTTTTCATCCGAAAATTGATTTTTTGGACTGTACCAAAAATGATTCAAAATGTCAATAGGATCGTGCCTCATGTTGAATAACCACTTTTTAAACCCTCACAGTGACCAAAATTGCCAATTTTACAGAGTTTTGCTTACACAAAAGCTTCAATTTTGACCCGTTTCAGGCACAGAAATGACTTTAAACACACTTATTTTAGTTGACAAAGTCATTATTCACATCCAACAGTCATTTAGAGTCAAAAGATTAAATGTTGAAATTTCATCCATATTGACCATTTTGGGATCGTTCGACATGTCCGGAGTCATCGTTTTTCATCCGAAAATTGATTTTTTGGACTGTACCAAAAATGATTCAAAATGTCAATTGGATCGTGCCTCATGTTGAATAACCACTTTTTAAACCCTCACAGTGACCAAAATTGCCATTTTTACAGAGTTTTGATTACTCAAAAGCTTCAATTTTGACCCATTTCAGGCACAGAAATGACTTTAAACACACTTATTTTAGTTGACAAAGTCATAATTCACATCCAACAGTCATTTACAGTCAAAAGATTAAATGTTAAAATTTCATCCATATTGACCATTTTGGGATCGTTCGACATGTCCGGAGTCATCGTTTTTCATCCGAAAATTGATTTTTTGGACTGTACCAAAAATGATTCAAAATGTCAATTGGATCGTGCCTCATTTTGAATAACCACTTTTTAAACCCTCACAGTGACCAAAATTGCCAATTTTACAGAGTTTTGCTTACACAAAAGCTTCAATTTTGACCCGTTTCAGGCACAGAAATGACTTTAAACACACTTATTTTAGTTGACAAAGTCATTATTCACATCCAACAGTCATTTAGAGTCAAAAGATTAAATGTTAAAATTTCATCCATATTGACCATTTTGGGATCGCTCGACATGTCCGGAGTCATCGTTTTTCATCCGAAAATTGATTTTTTGGACTGTACCAAAAATGATTCAAAATGTCAATTGGATCGTGCCTCATGTTGAATAACCACTTTTTAAACCCTCACAGTGACCAAAATTGCCATTTTTACAGAGTTTTGATTACTCAAAAGCTTCAATTTTGACCCATTTCAGGCACAGAAATGACTTTAAACACACTTATTTTAGTTGACAAAGTCATAATTCACATCCAACAGTCATTTACAGTCAAAAGATTAAATGATAAAATTTCATCCATATTGACCATTTTGGGATCGTTCGACATGTCCGGAGTCATTGTTTTTCATCCGAAAATTGATTTTTTGGACTGTACCAAAAATGATTCAAAATGTCAATTGGATCGTGCCTCATGTTGAATAACCACTTTTTAAACCCTCACAGTGACCAAAATTGCCATTTTTACAGAGTTTTGCTTACTCAAAAGCTTCAATTTTGACCCATTTCAGGCACAGAAATGACTTTAAACACACTTATTTTATTGACAAAGTCATAATTCACATCCAACAGTCATTTACAGTCAAAAGATTAAATGTTAAAATTTCATCCATATTGACCATTTTGGGATCGTTCGACATGTCCGGAGTCATCGTTTTTCATCTGAAAATTGATTTTTTGGACTGTACCAAAAATGATTCAAATGTCAATTGGATCATGCCTCATGTTGAATAACCACTTTTTAAACCCTCACAGTGACCAAAATTGCCATTTTTACAGAGTTTTGATTACTCAAAAGCTTCAATTTTTACCCCTTTGAGGCACAGAAATGACTTTAAACACACTTATTTTAGTTGACAAAGTCATAATTCACATCCAACAGTCATTTACAGTCAAAAGATTAAATGTTAAAATTTCATCCATATTGACCATTTTGGGATCGTTCGACATGTCCGGAGTCATCGTTTTTCATCCGAAAATTGTTTTTTGAACTGTACCAAAAATGATTCAAAATGTCAATTGGATCGTGCCTCATGTTGAATAACCACTTTTTAAACCCTCACAGTGACCAAAATTGCCAATTTTACACAGTTTTGCTTACTCAAAAGCTTCAATTTTGACCCATTTCAGGCACAGAAATGACTTTAAACACACTTATTTTAGTTGACAAAGCCATAATTCACATCCAACAGTCATTTAGAGTCAAAAGATTAAATGTTAAAATTTCATCATTATAGACCATTTTGGGAACGTTCGACAGGTCCGAAGTCATCGTTTTTCGTCTAAAAATTGATTTTTTTGGACTGTACCAAAAAAGATTCAAAATGTCAATTGGATCGTGCCTCATGTTGAATAACCACTTTTTAAACCCTCAGAGTGACCAAAATTGCCATTTATACAGAGTTTTGATTACTCAAAAGCTTCAATTTTTACCCCTTTGAGGCACAGAAATGACTTTAAACACACTTATTTTAGTTGACAAAGTCATAATTCACATCCAACAGTCATTTACAGTCAAAAGATTAAATGTTAAAATTTCATCCATATTGACCATTTTGGGATCGTTCGACATGTCCGGAGTCATCGTTTTTCATCCGAAAATTGATTTTTTGGACTGTACCAAAAATGATTCAAAATGTCAATTGGATCGTGCCTCATGTTGAATAACCACTTTTTAAACCCTCACAGTGACCAAAATTGCCATTTTTACAGAGTTTTGATTACTCAAAAGCTTCAATTTTGACCCATTTCAGGCACAGAAATGACTTTAAACACACTTATTTTAGTTGACAAAGTCATAATTCACATCCAACAGTCATTTACAGTCAAAAGATTAAATGTTAAAATTTCATCCATATTGACCATTTTGGGATCGTTCGACATGTCCGGAGTCATTGTTTTTCATCCGAAAATTGATTTTTTGGACTGTACCAAAAATGATTCAAATGTCAATTGGATCATGCCTCATGTTGAATAACCACTTTTTAAACCCTCACAGTGACCAAAATTGCCATTGTTACAGAGTTTTGATTACTCAAAAGCTTCAATTTTTACCCCTTTGAGGCACAGAAATGACTTTAAACACACTTATTTTAGTTGACAAAGCCATAATTCACATCCAACAGTCATTTAGAGTCAAAAGATTAAATGTTAAAATTTCATCATTATAGACCATTTTGGGAACGTTCGACAGGTCCGAAGTCATCGTTTTTCGTCTAAAAATTGATTTTTTTGGACTGTACCAAAAAAGATTCAAAATGTCAATTGGATCGTGCCTCATGTTGAATAACCACTTTTTAAACCCTCAAAATTTCATCCATATTGACCATTTTGGGATCGTTCGACATGTCCGGAGTCATCGTTTTTCATCCGAAAATTGATTTTTTGGACTGTACGAAAAATGATTCAAAATGTCAATTGGATCGTGTCTCATGTTGAATAACCACTTTTTAAACCCTCACAGTGACCAAAATTGCCATTTTTACAGAGTTTTGATTACTCAAAAGCTTCAATTTTGACCCGTTTCAGGCACAGAAATGACTTTAAACACACTTATTTTAGTTGACAAAGTCATAATTCACATCCAACAGTCATTTAGAGTCAAAAGATAAATGTTAAAATTTCATCATTATAGACCATTTTGGGAACGTTCGACAGGTCCGGAGTCATCGTTTTTCGTCTGAAAATTGATTTTTTGGACTGTACCAAAAATGATTCAAAATGTCAATTGGATCGTGCCTCATGTTGAATAACCACTTTTTAAACCCTCACAGTGACCAAAATTGCCATTTTTACAGAGTTTTGATTACTCAAAAGCTTCAATTTTGACCCATTTCAGGCACAGAAATGACTTTAAACACACTTATTTTAGTTGACAAAGTCATAATTCACATCCAACAGTCATTTACAGTCAAAAGATTAAATGTTAAAATTTCATCCATATTGACCATTTTGGGATCGTTCGACATGTCCGGAGTCATCGTTTTTATCCGAAAATTGTTTTTTGAACTGTACCAAAAATGATTCAAAATGTCAATTGGATCGTGCCTCATGTTGAATAACCACTTTTTAAACCCTCACAGTGACCAAAATTGCCAATTTTACACAGTTTTGCTTACTCAAAAGCTTCAATTTTGACCCATTTCAGGCACAGAAATGACTTTAAACACACTTATTTTAGTTGACAAAGCCATAATTCACATCCAACAGTCATTTAGAGTCAAAAGATTAAATGTTAAAATTTCATCATTATAGACCATTTTGGGAACGTTCGACAGGTCCGAAGTCATCGTTTTTCGTCTAAAAATTGATTTTTTTGGACTGTACCAAAAAAGATTCAAAATGTCAATTGGATCGTGCCTCATGTTGAATAACCACTTTTTAAACCCTCAGAGTGACCAAAATTGCCATTTATACAGAGTTTTGATTACTCAAAAGCTTCAATTTTTACCCCTTTGAGGCACAGAAATGACTTTAAACACACTTATTTTAGTTGACAAAGTCATAATTCACATCCAACAGTCATTTACAGTCAAAAGATTAAATGTTAAAATTTCATCCATATTGACCATTTTGTGATCGTTCGACATGTCCGGAGTCATCGTTTTTCATCCGAAAATTGATTTTTTGGACTGTACCAAAAATGATTCAAAATGTCAATTGGATCGTGCCTCATGTTGAATAACCACTTTTTAAACCCTCACAGTGACCAAAATTGCCATTTTTACAGAGTTTTGATTACTCAAAAGCTTCAATTTTGACCCATTTCATGCACAGAAATGACTTTAAACACACTTATTTTAGTTGACAAAGTCATAATTCACATCCAACAGTCATTTACAGTCAAAAGATTAAATGTTAAAATTTCATCCATATTGACCATTTTGGGATCGTTCGACATGTCATCTGTCATCGTTTTTCATCCGAAAATTGATTTTTTGGACTGTACCAAAAATGATTCAAAATGTCAATTGGATCGTGCCTCATGTTGAATAACCACTTTTTAAACCCTCACAGTGACCAAAATTGCCATTTTTACAGAGTTTTGCTTACTCAAAAGCTTCAATTTTGACCCATTTCAGGCACAGAAATGACTTTAAACACACTTATTTTAGTTGACAAAGTCATAATTCACATCCAACAGTCATTTACAGTCAAAAGATTAAATGTTAAAATTTCATCCATATTGACCATTTTGGGATCGTTCGACATGTCCGGAGTCATCGTTTTTCATCCGAAAATTGATTTTTTGGACTGTACCAAAAATGATTCAAAATGTCAATTGGATCGTGCCTCATTTTGAATAACCACTTTTTAAACCCTCACAGTGACCAAAATTGCCAATTTTACAGAGTTTTGCTTACACAAAAGCTTCAATTTTGACCCGTTTCAGGCACTGAAATGACTTTAAACACACTTATTTTAGTTGACAAAGTCATTATTCACATCCAACAGTCATTTACAGTCAAAAGATTAAATGTTAAAATTTCATCCATATTGACCATTTTGGGATCGTTCGACATGTCCGGAGTCATCGTTTTTCATCCGAAAATTGATTTTTTGGACTGTACCAAAAATGATTCAAAATGTCAATTGGATCGTGCCTCATGTTGAATAACCACTTTTTAAACCCTCACAGTGACCAAAATTGCCATTTTTACAGAGTTTTGATTACTCAAAAGCTTCAATTTTGACCCATTTCATGCACAGAAATGACTTTAAACACACTTATTTTAGTTGACAAAGTCATAATTCACATCCAACAGTCATTTACAGTCAAAAGATTAAATGTTAAAATTTCATCCATATTGACCATTTTGGGATCGTTCGACATGTTATCTGTCATCGTTTTTCATCCGAAAATTGATTTTTTGGACTGTACCAAAAATGATTCAAAATGTCAATAGGATCGTGCCTCATGTTGAATAACCACTTTTTAAACCCTCACAGTGACCAAAATTGCCAATTTTACAGAGTTTTGCTTACACAAAAGCTTCAATTTTGACCCGTTTCAGGCACAGAAATGACTTTAAACACACTTATTTTAGTTGACAAAGTCATTATTCACATCCAACAGTCATTTAGAGTCAAAAGATTAAATGTTAAAATTTCATCCATATTGACCATTTTGGGATCGTTCGACATGTCCGGAGTCATCGTTTTTCATCCGAAAATTGATTTTTTGGACTGTACCAAAAATGATTCAAAATGTCAATTGGATCGTGCCTCATGTTGAATAACCACTTTTTAAACCCTCACAGTGACCAAAATTGCCATTTTTACAGAGTTTTGATTACTCAAAAGCTTCAATTTTGACCCATTTCAGGCACAGAAATGACTTTAAACACACTTATTTTAGTTGACAAAGTCATAATTCACATCCAACAGTCATTTACAGTCAAAAGATTAAATGTTAAAATTTCATCCATATTGACCATTTTGGGATCGTTCGACATGTCCGGAGTCATCGTTTTTCATCCGAAAATTGATTTTTTGGACTGTACCAAAAATGATTCAAAATGTCAATTGGATCGTGCCTCATTTTGAATAACCACTTTTTAAACCCTCACAGTGACCAAAATTGCCAATTTTACAGAGTTTTGCTTACACAAAAGCTTCAATTTTGACCCGTTTCAGGCACAGAAATGACTTTAAACACACTTATTTTAGTTGACAAAGTCATTATTCACATCCAACAGTCATTTAGAGTCAAAAGATTAAATGTTAAAATTTCATCCATATTGACCATTTTGGGATCGCTCGACATGTCCGGAGTCATCGTTTTTCATCCGAAAATTGATTTTTTGGACTGTACCAAAAATGATTCAAAATGTCAATTGGATCGTGCCTCATGTTGAATAACCACTTTTTAAACCCTCACAGTGACCAAAATTGCCATTTTTACAGAGTTTTGATTACTCAAAAGCTTCAATTTTGACCCATTTCAGGCACAGAAATGACTTTAAACACACTTATTTTAGTTGACAAAGTCATAATTCACATCCAACAGTCATTTACAGTCAAAAGATTAAATGATAAAATTTCATCCATATTGACCATTTTGGGATCGTTCGACATGTCCGGAGTCATTGTTTTTCATCCGAAAATTGATTTTTTGGACTGTACCAAAAATGATTCAAAATGTCAATTGGATCGTGCCTCATGTTGAATAACCACTTTTTAAACCCTCACAGTGACCAAAATTGCCATTTTTACAGAGTTTTGCTTACTCAAAAGCTTCAATTTTGACCCATTTCAGGCACAGAAATGACTTTAAACACACTTATTTTATTGACAAAGTCATAATTCACATCCAACAGTCATTTACAGTCAAAAGATTAAATGTTAAAATTTCATCCATATTGACCATTTTGGGATCGTTCGACATGTCCGGAGTCATCGTTTTTCATCTGAAAATTGATTTTTTGGACTGTACCAAAAATGATTCAAATGTCAATTGGATCATGCCTCATGTTGAATAACCACTTTTTAAACCCTCACAGTGACCAAAATTGCCATTTTTACAGAGTTTTGATTACTCAAAAGCTTCAATTTTTACCCCTTTGAGGCACAGAAATGACTTTAAACACACTTATTTTAGTTGACAAAGTCATAATTCACATCCAACAGTCATTTACAGTCAAAAGATTAAATGTTAAAATTTCATCCATATTGACCATTTTGGGATCGTTCGACATGTCCGGAGTCATCGTTTTTCATCCGAAAATTGTTTTTTGAACTGTACCAAAAATGATTCAAAATGTCAATTGGATCGTGCCTCATGTTGAATAACCACTTTTTAAACCCTCACAGTGACCAAAATTGCCAATTTTACACAGTTTTGCTTACTCAAAAGCTTCAATTTTGACCCATTTCAGGCACAGAAATGACTTTAAACACACTTATTTTAGTTGACAAAGCCATAATTCACATCCAACAGTCATTTAGAGTCAAAAGATTAAATGTTAAAATTTCATCATTATAGACCATTTTGGGAACGTTCGACAGGTCCGAAGTCATCGTTTTTCGTCTAAAAATTGATTTTTTTGGACTGTACCAAAAAAGATTCAAAATGTCAATTGGATCGTGCCTCATGTTGAATAACCACTTTTTAAACCCTCAGAGTGACCAAAATTGCCATTTATACAGAGTTTTGATTACTCAAAAGCTTCAATTTTTACCCCTTTGAGGCACAGAAATGACTTTAAACACACTTATTTTAGTTGACAAAGTCATAATTCACATCCAACAGTCATTTACAGTCAAAAGATTAAATGTTAAAATTTCATCCATATTGACCATTTTGGGATCGTTCGACATGTCCGGAGTCATCGTTTTTCATCCGAAAATTGATTTTTTGGACTGTACCAAAAATGATTCAAAATGTCAATTGTATCGTGCCTCATGTTGAATAACCACTTTTTAAACCCTCACAGTGACCAAAATTGCCATTTTTACAGAGTTTTGATTACTCAAAAGCTTCAATTTTGACCCATTTCAGGCACAGAAATGACTTTAAACACACTTATTTTAGTTGACAAAGTCATAATTCACATCCAACAGTCATTTACAGTCAAAAGATTAAATGTTAAAATTTCATCCATATTGACCATTTTGGGATCGTTCGACATGTCCGGAGTCATCGTTTTTCATCCGAAAATTGATTTTTTGGACTGTACCAAAAATGATTCAAAATGTCAATTGTATCGTGCCTCATGTTGAATAACCACTTTTTAAACCCTCACAGTGACCAAAATTGCCATTTTTACAGAGTTTTGATTACTCAAAAGCTTCAATTTTGACCCATTTCAGGCACAGAAATGACTTTAAACACACTTATTTTAGTTGACAAAGTCATAATTCACATCCAACAGTCATTTACAGTCAAAAGATTAAATGTTAAAATTTCATCCATATTGACCATTTTGGGATCGTTCGACATGTCCGGAGTCATCGTTTTTCATCCGAAAATTGATTTTTTGGACTGTACCAAAAATGATTCAAAATGTCAATTGGATCGTGCCTCATGTTGAATAACCACTTTTTAAACCCTCACAGTGACCAAAATTGCCATTTTTACAGAGTTTTGATTACTCAAAAGCTTCAATTTTGACCCATTTCAGGCACAGAAATGACTTTAAACACACTTATTTTAGTTGACAAAGTCATAATTCACATCCAACAGTCATTTACAGTCAAAAGATTAAATGTTAAAATGTCATCCATATTGACCATTTTGGGATCGTGCGACATGTCCGGAGTCATCGTTTTTCATCCGAAAATTGATTTTTTGGACTGTACCAAAAATGATTCCAAATGTCAATTGGATCGTGCCTCATTTTGAATAACCACTTTTTAAACCCTCACAGTGACCAAAATTGCCAATTTTACAGAGTTTTGCTTACACAAAAGCTTCAATTTTGACCCGTTTCAGGCACAGAAATGACTTTAAACACACTTATTTTAGTTGACAAAGTCATTATTCACATCCAACAGTCATTTAGAGTCAAAAGATTAAATGTTAAAATTTCATCCATATTGACCATTTTGGGATCGTTCGACATGTCCGGAGTCATCGTTTTTCATCCGAAAATTGATTTTTTGGACTGTACCAAAAATTATTCAAAATGTCAATTGGATCGTGCCTCATGTTGAATAACCACTTTTTAAACCCTCACAGTGACCAAAATTGCCATTTTTACAGAGTTTTGCTTACACAAAAGCTTCAATTTTGACCCGTTTCAGGCACAGAAATGACTTTAAACACACTTATTTTAGTTGACAAAGTCATAATTCACATCCAACAGTCATTTAGAGTCAAAAGATAAATGTTAAAATTTCATCATTATAGACCATTTTGGGAACGTTCGACAGGTCCGGAGTCATCGTTTTTCGTCTGAAAATTGATTTTTTGGACTGTACCAAAAATGATTCAAAATGTCAATTGGATCGTGCCTCATGTTGAATAACCACTTTTTAAACCCTCAGAGTGACCAAAATTGCCATTTTTACAGAGTTTTGATTACTCAAAAGCTTCAATTTTGACCCATTTCAGGCACAGAAATGACTTTAAACACACTTATTTTAGTTGACAAAGTCATAATTCACATCCAACAGTCATTTACAGTCAAAAGATTAAATGTTAAAATTTCATCCATATTGACCATTTTGGGATCGTTCGACATGTCCGGAGTCATCGTTTTTCATCCGAAAATTGATTTTTTGGACTGTACGAAAAATGATTCAAAATGTCAATTGGATCGTGCCTCATGTTGAATAACCACTTTTTAAACCCTCACAGTGACCAAAATTGCCATTTTTACAGAGTTTTGATTACTCAAAAGCTTCAATTTTGATCCATTTCAGGCACAGAAATGACTTTAAACACACTTATTTTAGTTGACAAAGTCATAATTCACATCCAACAGTCATTTACAGTCAAAAGATTAAATGTTAAAATTTCATCCATATTGACCATTTTGGGATCGTTCGACATGTCCGGAGTCATCGTTTTTCATCCGAAAATTGATTTTTTGGACTGTACCAAAAATGATTCCAAATGTCAATTGGATCGTGCCTCATTTTGAATAACCACTTTTTAAACCCTCACAGTGACCAAAATTGCCAATTTTCTAGAGTTTTGCTTACACAAAAGCTTCAATTTTGACCCGTTTCAGGCACAGAAATGACTTTAAACACACTTATTTTAGTTGACAAAGTCATTATTCACATCCAACAGTCATTTAGAGTCAAAAGATTAAATGTTAAAATTTCATCCATATTGACCATTTTGGGATCGTTCGACATGTCCGGAGTCATCGTTTTTCATCCGAAAATTGATTTTTTGGACTGTACCAAAAATGATTCAAAATGTCAATTGGATCGTGCCTCATGTTGAATAACCACTTTTTAAACCCTCACAGTGACCAAAATTGCCATTTTTACAGAGTTTTGCTTACTCAAAAGCTTCAATTTTGACCCATTTCAGGCACAGAAATGACTTTAAACACACTTATTTTATTGACAAAGTCATAATTCACATCCAACAGTCATTTACAGTCAAAAGATTAAATGTTAAAATTTCATCCATATTGACCATTTTGGGATCGTTCGACATGTCCGGAGTCATCGTTTTTCATCTGAAAATTGATTTTTTGGACTGTACCAAAAATGATTCAAATGTCAATTGGATCATGCCTCATGTTGAATAACCACTTTTTAAACCCTCACAGTGACCAAAATTGCCATTTTTACAGAGTTTTGATTACTCAAAAGCTTCAATTTTTACCCCTTTGAGGCACAGAAATGACTTTAAACACACTTATTTTAGTTGACAAAGTCATAATTCACATCCAACAGTCATTTACAGTCAAAAGATTAAATGTTAAAATTTCATCCATATTGACCATTTTGGGATCGTTCGACATGTCCGGAGTCATCGTTTTTCATCCGAAAATTGTTTTTTGAACTGTACCAAAAATGATTCAAAATGTCAATTGGATCGTGCCTCATGTTGAATAACCACTTTTTAAACCCTCACAGTGACCAAAATTGCCAATTTTACACAGTTTTGCTTACTCAAAAGCTTCAATTTTGACCCATTTCAGGCACAGAAATGACTTTAAACACACTTATTTTAGTTGACAAAGTCATAATTCACATCCAACAGTCATTTACAGTCAAAAGATTAAATGTTAAAATTTCATCCATATTGACCATTTTGGGATCGTTCGACATGTCCGGAGTCATCGTTTTTCATCCGAAAATTGATTTTTTGGACTGTACCAAAAATGATTCAAAATGTCAATTGGATCGTGCCTCATGTTGAATAACCACTTTTTAAACCCTCACAGTGACCAAAATTGCCATTTTTACAGAGTTTTGATTACTCAAAAGCTTCAATTTTGACCCATTTCAGGCACAGAAATGACTTTAAACACACTTATTTTAGTTGACAAAGTCATAATTCACATCCAACAGTCATTTACAGTCAAAAGATTAAATGTTAAAATTTCATCCATATTGACCATTTTGGGATCGTTCGACATGTCCGGAGTCATCGTTTTTCATCCGAAAATTGATTTTTTGGACTGTACCAAAAATGATTCAAAATGTCAATTGTATCGTGCCTCATGTTGAATAACCACTTTTTAAACCCTCACAGTGACCAAAATTGCCATTTTTACAGAGTTTTGATTACTCAAAAGCTTCAATTTTGACCCATTTCAGGCACAGAAATGACTTTAAACACACTTATTTTAGTTGACAAAGTCATAATTCACATCCAACAGTCATTTACAGTCAAAAGATTAAATGTTAAAATTTCATCCATATTGACCATTTTGGGATCGTTCGACATGTCCGGAGTCATCGTTTTTCATCCGAAAATTGATTTTTTGGACTGTACCAAAAATGATTCAAAATGTCAATTGGATCGTGCCTCATGTTGAATAACCACTTTTTAAACCCTCACAGTGACCAAAATTGCCATTTTTACAGAGTTTTGATTACTCAAAAGCTTCAATTTTGACCCATTTCAGGCACAGAAATGACTTTAAACACACTTATTTTAGTTGACAAAGTCATAATTCACATCCAACAGTCATTTACAGTCAAAAGATTAAATGTTAAAATTTCATCCATATTGACCATTTTGGGATCGTGCGACATGTCCGGAGTCATCGTTTTTCATCCGAAAATTGATTTTTTGGACTGTACCAAAAATGATTCCAAATGTCAATTGGATCGTGCCTCATTTTGAATAACCACTTTTTAAACCCTCACAGTGACCAAAATTGCCAATTTTACAGAGTTTTGCTTACACAAAAGCTTCAATTTTGACCCGTTTCAGGCACAGAAATGACTTTAAACACACTTATTTTAGTTGACAAAGTCATTATTCACATCCAACAGTCATTTAGAGTCAAAAGATTAAATGTTAAAATTTCATCCATATTGACCATTTTGGGATCGTTCGACATGTCCGGAGTCATCGTTTTTCATCCGAAAATTGATTTTTTGGACTGTACCAAAAATTATTCAAAATGTCAATTGGATCGTGCCTCATGTTGAATAACCACTTTTTAAACCCTCACAGTGACCAAAATTGCCATTTTTACAGAGTTTTGCTTACACAAAAGCTTCAATTTTGACCCGTTTCAGGCACAGAAATGACTTTAAACACACTTATTTTAGTTGACAAAGTCATAATTCACATCCAACAGTCATTTAGAGTCAAAAGATAAATGTTAAAATTTCATCATTATAGACCATTTTGGGAACGTTCGACAGGTCCGGAGTCATCGTTTTTCGTCTGAAAATTGATTTTTTGGACTGTACCAAAAATGATTCAAAATGTCAATTGGATCGTGCCTCATGTTGAATAACCACTTTTTAAACCCTCAGAGTGACCAAAATTGCCATTTTTACAGAGTTTTGATTACTCAAAAGCTTCAATTTTGACCCATTTCAGGCACAGAAATGACTTTAAACACACTTATTTTAGTTGACAAAGTCATAATTCACATCCAACAGTCATTTACAGTCAAAAGATTAAATGTTAAAATTTCATCCATATTGACCATTTTGGGATCGTTCGACATGTCCGGAGTCATCGTTTTTCATCCGAAAATTGATTTTTTGGACTGTACCAAAAATGATTCAAAATGTCAATTGTATCGTGCCTCATGTTGAATAACCACTTTTTAAACCCTCACAGTGACCAAAATTGCCATTTTTACAGAGTTTTGATTACTCAAAAGCTTCAATTTTGACCCATTTCAGGCACAGAAATGACTTTAAACACACTTATTTTAGTTGACAAAGTCATAATTCACATCCAACAGTCATTTACAGTCAAAAGATTAAATGTTAAAATTTCATCCATATTGACCATTTTGGGATCGTTCGACATGTCCGGAGTCATCGTTTTTCATCCGAAAATTGATTTTTTGGACTGTACCAAAAATGATTCAAAATGTCAATTGTATCGTGCCTCATGTTGAATAACCACTTTTTAAACCCTCACAGTGACCAAAATTGCCATTTTTACAGAGTTTTGATTACTCAAAAGCTTCAATTTTGACCCATTTCAGGCACAGAAATGACTTTAAACACACTTATTTTAGTTGACAAAGTCATAATTCACATCCAACAGTCATTTACAGTCAAAAGATTAAATGTTAAAATTTCATCCATATTGACCATTTTGGGATCGTTCGACATGTCCGGAGTCATCGTTTTTCATCCGAAAATTGATTTTTTGGACTGTACCAAAAATGATTCAAAATGTCAATTGGATCGTGCCTCATGTTGAATAACCACTTTTTAAACCCTCACAGTGACCAAAATTGCCATTTTTACAGAGTTTTGATTACTCAAAAGCTTCAATTTTGACCCATTTCAGGCACAGAAATGACTTTAAACACACTTATTTTAGTTGACAAAGTCATAATTCACATCCAACAGTCATTTACAGTCAAAAGATTAAATGTTAAAATGTCATCCATATTGACCATTTTGGGATCGTGCGACATGTCCGGAGTCATCGTTTTTCATCCGAAAATTGATTTTTTGGACTGTACCAAAAATGATTCCAAATGTCAATTGGATCGTGCCTCATTTTGAATAACCACTTTTTAAACCCTCACAGTGACCAAAATTGCCAATTTTACAGAGTTTTGCTTACACAAAAGCTTCAATTTTGACCCGTTTCAGGCACAGAAATGACTTTAAACACACTTATTTTAGTTGACAAAGTCATTATTCACATCCAACAGTCATTTAGAGTCAAAAGATTAAATGTTAAAATTTCATCCATATTGACCATTTTGGGATCGTTCGACATGTCCGGAGTCATCGTTTTTCATCCGAAAATTGATTTTTTGGACTGTACCAAAAATTATTCAAAATGTCAATTGGATCGTGCCTCATGTTGAATAACCACTTTTTAAACCCTCACAGTGACCAAAATTGCCATTTTTACAGAGTTTTGCTTACACAAAAGCTTCAATTTTGACCCGTTTCAGGCACAGAAATGACTTTAAACACACTTATTTTAGTTGACAAAGTCATAATTCACATCCAACAGTCATTTAGAGTCAAAAGATAAATGTTAAAATTTCATCATTATAGACCATTTTGGGAACGTTCGACAGGTCCGGAGTCATCGTTTTTCGTCTGAAAATTGATTTTTTGGACTGTACCAAAAATGATTCAAAATGTCAATTGGATCGTGCCTCATGTTGAATAACCACTTTTTAAACCCTCAG
The DNA here is from genome assembly GCF_964263255.1 of Lissotriton vulgaris. NCBI lineage: Eukaryota > Metazoa > Chordata > Amphibia > Caudata > Salamandridae > Lissotriton > Lissotriton vulgaris. Next base: position 76,797 of record NW_028248873.1, on the reverse strand, counting down.
AGTGACCAAAATTGCCATTTTTACAGAGTTTTGATTACTCAAAAGCTTCAATTTTGACCCATTTCAGGCACAGAAATGACTTTAAACACACTTATTTTAGTTGACAAAGTCATAATTCACATCCAACAGTCATTTACAGTCAAAAGATTAAATGTTAAAATTTCATCCATATTGACCATTTTGGGATCGTTCGACATGTCCGGAGTCATCGTTTTTCATCCGAAAATTGATTTTTTGGACTGTACGAAAAATGATTCAAAATGTCAATTGGATCGTGCCTCATGTTGAATAACCACTTTTTAAACCCTCACAGTGACCAAAATTGCCATTTTTACAGAGTTTTGATTACTCAAAAGCTTCAATTTTGATCCATTTCAGGCACAGAAATGACTTTAAACACACTTATTTTAGTTGACAAAGTCATAATTCACATCCAACAGTCATTTACAGTCAAAAGATTAAATGTTAAAATTTCATCCATATTGACCATTTTGGGATCGTTCGACATGTCCGGAGTCATCGTTTTTCATCCGAAAATTGATTTTTTGGACTGTACCAAAAATGATTCCAAATGTCAATTGGATCGTGCCTCATTTTGAATAACCACTTTTTAAACCCTCACAGTGACCAAAATTGCCAATTTTCTAGAGTTTTGCTTACACAAAAGCTTCAATTTTGACCCGTTTCAGGCACAGAAATGACTTTAAACACACTTATTTTAGTTGACAAAGTCATTATTCACATCCAACAGTCATTTAGAGTCAAAAGATTAAATGTTAAAATTTCATCCATATTGACCATTTTGGGATCGTTCGACATGTCCGGAGTCATCGTTTTTCATCCGAAAATTGATTTTTTGGACTGTACCAAAAATGATTCAAAATGTCAATTGGATCGTGCCTCATGTTGAATAACCACTTTTTAAACCCTCACAGTGACCAAAATTGCCATTTTTACAGAGTTTTGCTTACTCAAAAGCTTCAATTTTGACCCATTTCAGGCACAGAAATGACTTTAAACACACTTATTTTATTGACAAAGTCATAATTCACATCCAACAGTCATTTACAGTCAAAAGATTAAATGTTAAAATTTCATCCATATTGACCATTTTGGGATCGTTCGACATGTCCGGAGTCATCGTTTTTCATCTGAAAATTGATTTTTTGGACTGTACCAAAAATGATTCAAATGTCAATTGGATCATGCCTCATGTTGAATAACCACTTTTTAAACCCTCACAGTGACCAAAATTGCCATTTTTACAGAGTTTTGATTACTCAAAAGCTTCAATTTTTACCCCTTTGAGGCACAGAAATGACTTTAAACACACTTATTTTAGTTGACAAAGTCATAATTCACATCCAACAGTCATTTACAGTCAAAAGATTAAATGTTAAAATTTCATCCATATTGACCATTTTGGGATCGTTCGACATGTCCGGAGTCATCGTTTTTCATCCGAAAATTGTTTTTTGAACTGTACCAAAAATGATTCAAAATGTCAATTGGATCGTGCCTCATGTTGAATAACCACTTTTTAAACCCTCACAGTGACCAAAATTGCCAATTTTACACAGTTTTGCTTACTCAAAAGCTTCAATTTTGACCCATTTCAGGCACAGAAATGACTTTAAACACACTTATTTTAGTTGACAAAGCCATAATTCACATCCAACAGTCATTTAGAGTCAAAAGATTAAATGTTAAAATTTCATCATTATAGACCATTTTGGGAACGTTCGACAGGTCCGAAGTCATCGTTTTTCGTCTAAAAATTGATTTTTTTGGACTGTACCAAAAAAGATTCAAAATGTCAATTGGATCGTGCCTCATGTTGAATAACCACTTTTTAAACCCTCAGAGTGACCAAAATTGCCATTTATACAGAGTTTTGATTACTCAAAAGCTTCAATTTTTACCCCTTTGAGGCACAGAAATGACTTTAAACACACTTATTTTAGTTGACAAAGTCATAATTCACATCCAACAGTCATTTACAGTCAAAAGATTAAATGTTAAAATTTCATCCATATTGACCATTTTGGGATCGTTCGACATGTCCGGAGTCATCGTTTTTCATCCGAAAATTGATTTTTTGGACTGTACCAAAAATGATTCAAAATGTCAATTGGATCGTGCCTCATGTTGAATAACCACTTTTTAAACCCTCACAGTGACCAAAATTGCCATTTTTACAGAGTTTTGATTACTCAAAAGCTTCAATTTTGACCCATTTCAGGCACAGAAATGACTTTAAACACACTTATTTTAGTTGACAAAGTCATAATTCACATCCAACAGTCATTTACAGTCAAAAGATTAAATGTTAAAATTTCATCCATATTGACCATTTTGGGATCGTTCGACATGTCCGGAGTCATCGTTTTTCATCCGAAAATTGATTTTTTTGGACTGTACCAAAAATGATTCAAAATGTCAATTGTATCGTGCCTCATGTTGAATAACCACTTTTTAAACCCTCACAGTGACCAAAATTGCCATTTTTACAGAGTTTTGATTACTCAAAAGCTTCAATTTTGACCCATTTCAGGCACAGAAATGACTTTAAACACACTTATTTTAGTTGACAAAGTCATAATTCACATCCAACAGTCATTTACAGTCAAAAGATTAAATGTTAAAATTTCATCCATATTGACCATTTTGGGATCGTTCGACATGTCCGGAGTCATCGTTTTTCATCCGAAAATTGATTTTTTGGACTGTACCAAAAATGATTCAAAATGTCAATTGGATCGTGCCTCATGTTGAATAACCACTTTTTAAACCCTCACAGTGACCAAAATTGCCATTTTTACAGAGTTTTGATTACTCAAAAGCTTCAATTTTGACCCATTTCAGGCACAGAAATGACTTTAAACACACTTATTTTAGTTGACAAAGTCATAATTCACATCCAACAGTCATTTACAGTCAAAAGATTAAATGTTAAAATTTCATCCATATTGACCATTTTGGGATCGTGCGACATGTCCGGAGTCATCGTTTTTCATCCGAAAATTGATTTTTTGGACTGTACCAAAAATGATTCCAAATGTCAATTGGATCGTGCCTCATTTTGAATAACCACTTTTTAAACCCTCACAGTGACCAAAATTGCCAATTTTACAGAGTTTTGCTTACACAAAAGCTTCAATTTTGACCCGTTTCAGGCACAGAAATGACTTTAAACACACTTATTTTAGTTGACAAAGTCATTATTCACATCCAACAGTCATTTAGAGTCAAAAGATTAAATGTTAAAATTTCATCCATATTGACCATTTTGGGATCGTTCGACATGTCCGGAGTCATCGTTTTTCATCCGAAAATTGATTTTTTGGACTGTACCAAAAATTATTCAAAATGTCAATTGGATCGTGCCTCATGTTGAATAACCACTTTTTAAACCCTCACAGTGACCAAAATTGCCATTTTTACAGAGTTTTGCTTACACAAAAGCTTCAATTTTGACCCGTTTCAGGCACAGAAATGACTTTAAACACACTTATTTTAGTTGACAAAGTCATAATTCACATCCAACAGTCATTTAGAGTCAAAAGATAAATGTTAAAATTTCATCATTATAGACCATTTTGGGAACGTTCGACAGGTCCGGAGTCATCGTTTTTCGTCTGAAAATTGATTTTTTGGACTGTACCAAAAATGATTCAAAATGTCAATTGGATCGTGCCTCATGTTGAATAACCACTTTTTAAACCCTCAGAGTGACCAAAATTGCCATTTTTACAGAGTTTTGATTACTCAAAAGCTTCAATTTTGACCCATTTCAGGCACAGAAATGACTTTAAACACACTTATTTTAGTTGACAAAGTCATAATTCACATCCAACAGTCATTTACAGTCAAAAGATTAAATGTTAAAATTTCATCCATATTGACCATTTTGGGATCGTTCGACATGTCCGGAGTCATCGTTTTTCATCCGAAAATTGATTTTTTGGACTGTACGAAAAATGATTCAAAATGTCAATTGGATCGTGCCTCATGTTGAATAACCACTTTTTAAACCCTCACAGTGACCAAAATTGCCATTTTTACAGAGTTTTGATTACTCAAAAGCTTCAATTTTGATCCATTTAGGCACAGAAATGACTTTAAACACACTTATTTTAGTTGACAAAGTCATAATTCACATCCAACAGTCATTTACAGTCAAAAGATTAAATGTTAAAATTTCATCCATATTGACCATTTTGGGATCGTTCGACATGTCCGGAGTCATCGTTTTTCATCCGAAAATTGATTTTTTGGACTGTACCAAAAATGATTCCAAATGTCAATTGGATCGTGCCTCATTTTGAATAACCACTTTTTAAACCCTCACAGTGACCAAAATTGCCAATTTTCTAGAGTTTTGCTTACACAAAAGCTTCAATTTTGACCCGTTTCAGGCACAGAAATGACTTTAAACACACTTATTTTAGTTGACAAAGTCATTATTCACATCCAACAGTCATTTAGAGTCAAAAGATTAAATGTTAAAATTTCATCCATATTGACCATTTTGGGATCGTTCGACATGTCCGGAGTCATCGTTTTTCATCCGAAAATTGATTTTTTGGACTGTACCAAAAATTATTCAAAATGTCAATTGGATCGTGCCTCATGTTGAATAACCACTTTTTAAACCCTCACAGTGACCAAAATTGCCATTTTTACAGAGTTTTGATTACTCAAAAGCTTCAATTTTGACCCATTTCAGGCACAGAAATGACTTTAAACACACTTATTTTAGTTGACAAAGTCATAATTCACATCCAACAGTCATTTACAGTCAAAAGATTAAATGTTAAAATTTCATCCATATTGACCATTTTGGGATCGTTCGACATGTCCGGAGTCATCGTTTTTCATCCGAAAATTGATTTTTTGGACTGTACCAAAAATGATTCAAAATGTCAATTGGATCGTGCCTCATGTTGAATAACCACTTTTTAAACCCTCACAGTGACCAAAATTGCCATTTTTACAGAGTTTTGCTTACTCAAAAGCTTCAATTTTGACCCGTTTCAGGCACAGAAATGACTTTAAACACACTTATTTTAGTTGACAAAGTCATTATTCACATCCAACAGTCATTTAGAGTCAAAAGATTAAATGTTAAAATTTCATCCATATTGACCATTTTGGGATCGTTCGACATGTCCGGAGTCATCGTTTTTCATCCGAAAATTGATTTTTTGGACTGTACCAAAAATGATTCAAAATGTCAATAGGATCGTGCCTCATGTTGAATAACCACTTTTTAAACCCTCACAGTGACCAAAATTGCCAATTTTACAGAGTTTTGCTTACACAAAAGCTCCAATTTTGACCCGTTTCAGGCACAGAAATGACTTTAAACACACTTATTTTAGTTGACAAAGTCATTATTCACATCCAACAGTCATTTAGAGTCAAAAGATTAAATGTTAAAATTTCATCCATATTGACCATTTTGGGATCGTTCGACATGTCCGGAGTCATCGTTTTTCATCCGAAAATTGATTTTTTGGACTGTACCAAAAATGATTCAAAATGTCAATTGGATCGTGCCTCATGTTGAATAACCACTTTTTAAACCCTCACAGTGACCAAAATTGCCATTTTTACAGAGTTTTGATTACTCAAAAGCTTCAATTTTGACCCATTTCAGGCACAGAAATGACTTTAAACACACTTATTTTAGTTGACAAAGTCATAATTCACATCCAACAGTCATTTACAGTCAAAAGATTAAATGTTAAAATTTCATCCATATTGACCATTTTGGGATCGTTCGACATGTCCGGAGTCATCGTTTTTCATCCGAAAATTGATTTTTTGGACTGTACCAAAAATGATTCAAAATGTCAATTGGATCGTGCCTCATGTTGAATAACCACTTTTTAAACCCTCACAGTGACCAAAATTGCCATTTTTACAGAGTTTTGCTTACTCAAAAGCTTCAATTTTGACCCATTTCAGGCACAGAAATGACTTTAAACACACTTATTTTAGTTGACAAAGTCATAATTCACATCCAACAGTCATTTACAGTCAAAAGATTAAATGTTAAAATTTCATCCATATTGACCATTTTGGGATCGTTCGACATGTCCGGAGTCATTGTTTTTCATCCGAAAATTGATTTTTTGGACTGTACCAAAAATGATTTAAAATGTCAATTGGATCGTGCCTCATGTTGAATAACCACTTTTTAAACCCTCACAGTGACCAAAATTGCCATTTTTACAGAGTTTTGCTTACTCAAAAGCTTCAATTTTGACCCATTTCAGGCACAGAAATGACTTTAAACACACTTATTTTAGTTGACAAAGTCATAATTCACATCCAACAGTCATTTACAGTCAAAAGATTAAATGTTAAAATTTCATCCATATTGACCATTTTGGGATCGTTCGACATGTCCGGAGTCATTGTTTTTCATACGAAAATTGATTTTTTGAACTGTACCAAAAATGATTCAAAATGTCAATTGGATCGTGCCTCATGTTGAATAACCACTTTTTAAACCCTCACAGTGACCAAAATTGCCAATTTTACACAGTTTTGCTTACTCAAAAGCTTCAATTTTGACCCATTTCAGGCACAGAAATGACTTTAAACACACTTATTTTAGTTGACAAAGCCATAATTCACATCCAACAGTCATTTAGAGTCAAAAGATTAAATGTTAAAATTTCATCATTATAGACCATTTTGGGAACGTTCGACAGGTCCGGAGTCATCGTTTTTCGTCTGAAAATTGATTTTTTGGACTGTACCAAAAATGATTCAAAATGTCAATTGGATCGTGCCTCATGTTGAATAACCACTTTTTAAACCCTCAGAGTGACCAAAATTGCCATTTTTACAGAGTTTTGATTACTCAAAAGCTTCAATTTTGACCCATTTCAGGCACAGAAATGACTTTAAACACACTTATTTTAGTTGACAAAGTCATAATTCACATCCAACAGTCATTTACAGTCAAAAGATTAAATGTTAAAATTTCATCCATATTGACCATTTTGGGATCGTTCGACATGTCCGGAGTCATCGTTTTTCATCCGAAAATTGATTTTTTGGACTGTACCAAAAATGATTCAAAATGTCAATTGGATCATGCCTCATGTTGAATAACCACTTTTTAAACCCTCACAGTGACCAAAATTGCCATTTTTACAGAGTTTTGATTACTCAAAAGCTTCAATTTTGACCCATTTCAGGCACAGAAATGACTTTAAACACACTTATTTTAGTTGACAAAGTCATAATTCACATCCAACAGTCATTTACAGTCAAAAGATTAAATGTTAAAATTTCATCCATATTGACCATTTTGGGATCGTTCGACATGTCCGGAGTCATCGTTTTTCATCCGAAAATTGATTTTTTGGACTGTACCAAAAATTATTCAAAATGTCAATTGGATCGTGCCTCATGTTGAATAACCACTTTTTAAACCCTCACAGTGACCAAAATTGCCATTTTTACAGAGTTTTGATTACTCAAAAGCTTCAATTTTGACCCATTTCAGGCACAGAAATGACTTTAAACACACTTATTTTAGTTGACAAAGTCATAATTCACATCCAACAGTCATTTACAGTCAAAAGATTAAAGGTTAAAATTTCATCCATATTGACCATTTTGGGATCGTTCGACATGTCTGGAGTCATTGTTTTTCATCCGAAAATTGATTTTTTGGACTGTACCAAAAATGATTCAAAATGTCAATTGGATCGTGCCTCATGTTGAATAACCACTTTTTAAACCCTCACAGTGACCAAAATTGCCAATTTTACACAGTTTTGCTTACTCAAAAGCTTCAATTTTGACCCATTTCAGGCACAGAAATGACTTTAAACACACTTATTTTAGTTGACAAAGCCATAATTCACATCCAACAGTCATTTAGAGTCAAAAGATTAAATGTTAAAATTTCATCCATATTGACCATTTTGGGATCGTTCGACATGTCCGGAGTCATCGTTTTTCGTCTGAAAATTGATTTTTTGGACTGTACCAAAAATGATTCAAAATGTCAATTGGATCGTGCCTCATGTTGAATAACCACTTTTTAAACCCTCAGAGTGACCAAAATTGCCATTTTTACAGAGTTTTGATTACTCAAAAGCTTCAATTTTGACCCATTTCAGGCACAGAAATGACTTTAAACACACTTATTTTAGTTGACAAAGTCATAATTCACATCCAACAGTCATTTACAGTCAAAAGATTAAATGTTAAAATTTCATCCATATTGACCATTTTGGGATCGTTCGACATGTCCGGAGTCATCGTTTATCATCCGAAAATTGATTTTTTGGACTGTACCAAAAATGATTCAAAATGTCAATTGGATCATGCCTCATGTTGAATAACCACTTTTTAAACCCTCACAGTGACCAAAATTGCCATTTTTACAGAGTTTTGATTACTCAAAAGCTTCAATTTTGACCCATTTCAGGCACAGAAATGACTTTAAACACACTTATTTTAGTTGACAAAGTCATAATTCACATCCAACAGTCATTTACAGTCAAAAGATTAAATGTTAAAATTTCATCCATATTGACCATTTTGGGATCGTTCGACATGTCCGGAGTCATCGTTTTTCATCCGAAAATTGATTTTTTGGACTGTACCAAAAAAGATTCAAAATGTCAATTGGATCGTGCCTCATGTTGAATAACCACTTTTTAAACCCTCACAGTGACCAAAATTGCCAATTTTACAGAGTTTTGCTTACACAAAAGCTTCAATTTTGACCCGTTTCAGGCACAGAAATGACTTTAAACACACTTATTTTAGTTGACAAAGTCATTATTCACATCCAACAGTCATTTAGAGTCAAAAGATTAAATGTTGAAATTTCATCCATATTGACCATTTTGGGATCGTTCGACATGTCCGGAGTCATCGTTTTTCATCCGAAAATTGATTTTTTGGACTGTACCAAAAATGATTCAAAATGTCAATTGGATCGTGCCTCATGTTGAATAACCACTTTTTAAACCCTCACAGTGACCAAAATTGCCATTTTTACAGAGTTTTGATTACTCAAAAGCTTCAATTTTGACCCATTTCAGGCACAGAAATGACTTTAAACACACTTATTTTAGTTGACAAAGTCATAATTCACATCCAACAGTCATTTACAGTCAAAAGATTAAATGTTAAAATTTCATCCATATTGACCATTTTGGGATCGTTCGACATATCATCTGTCATCGTTTTTCATCCGAAAATGGATTATTTGGACTGTACCAAAAATGATTCAAAATGTCAATTGGATCGTGCCTCATGTTGAATAACCACTTTTTAAACCCTCACAGTGACCAAAATTGCCATTTTTACAGAGTTTTGCTTACACAAAAGCTTCAATTTTGACCCGTTTCAGGCACAGAAATGACTTTAAACACACTTATTTTAGTTGACAAAGTCATAATTCACATCCAACAGTCATTTAGAGTCAAAAGATTAAATGTTAAAATTTCATCATTATAGACCATTTTGGGAACGTTCGACAGGTCCGGAGTCATCGTTTTTCGTCTGAAAATTGATTTTTTGGACTGTACCAAAAATGATTCAAAATGTCAATTGGATCGTGCCTCATGTTGAATAACCACTTTTTAAACCCTCAGAGTGACCAAAATTGCCATTTTTACAGAGTTTTGATTACTCAAAAGCTTCAATTTTTACCCCTTTGAGGCACAGAAATGACTTTAAACACACTTATTTTAGTTGACAAAGTCATAATTCACATCCAACAGTCATTTACAGTCAAAAGATTAAATGTTAAAATTTCATCCATATTGACCATTTTGGGATCGTTCGACATGTCCGGAGTCATCGTTTTTCATCCGAAAATTGATTTTTTGGACTGTACCAAAAATGATTCCAAATGTCAATTGGATCGTGCCTCATTTTGAATAACCACTTTTTAAACCCTCACAATGACCAAAATTGCCAATTTTACAGAGTTTTGCTTACACAAAAGCTTCAATTTTGACCCGTTTCAGGCACAGAAATGACTTTAAACACACTTATTTTAGTTGACAAAGTCATTATTCACATCCAACAGTCATTTAGAGTCAAAAGATTAAATGTTAAAATTTCATCCATATTGACCATTTTGGGATCGTTCGACATGTCCGGAGTCATTGTTTTTCATCCGAAAATTGATTTTTTGGACTGTACCAAAAATGATTCAAAATGTCAATTGGATCGTGCCTCATGTTGAATAACCACTTTTTAAACCCTCACAGTGACCAAAATTGCCAATTTTACACAGTTTTGCTTACTCAAAAGCTTCAATTTTGACCCATTTCAGGCACAGAAATGACTTTAAACACACTTATTTTAGTTGACAAAGCCATAATTCACATCCAACAGTCATTTAGAGTCAAAAGATTAAATGTTAAAATTTCATCCATATTGACCATTTTGGGATCGTTCGACATGTCCGGGGTCATTGTTTTTCATCCGAAAATTGATTTTTTGGACTGTACCAAAAATGATTCAAAATGTCAATTGGATCGTGCCTCATGTTGAATAACCACTTTTTAAACCCTCACAGTGACCAAAATTGCCATTTTTACAGAGTTTTGCTTACTCAAAAGCTTCAATTTTGACCCATTTCAGGCACAGAAATGACTTTAAACACACTTATTTTAGTTGACAAAGTCATAATTCACATCCAACAGTCATTTACAGTCAAAAGATTAAATGTTAAAATTTCATCCATATTGACCATTTTGGGATCGTTCGACATGTCCGGAGTCATCGTTTTTCATCCGAAAATTGATTTTTTGGACTGTACCAAAAATGATTCAAAATGTCAATTGGATCGTGCCTCATGTTGAATAACCACTTTTTAAACCCTCACAGTGACCAAAATTGCCATTTTTACAGAGTTTTGATTACTCAAAAGCTTCAATTTTGACCCATTTCAGGCACAGAAATGACTTTAAACACACTTATTTTAGTTGACAAAGTCATAATTCACATCCAACAGTCATTTACAGTCAAAAGATTAAAGGTTAAAATTTCATCCATATTGACCATTTTGGGATCGTTCGACATGTCCGGAGTCATTGTTTTTCATACGAAAATTGATTTTTTGAACTGTACCAAAAATGATTCAAAATGTCAATTGGATCGTGCCTCATGTTGAATAACCACTTTTTAAACCATCACAGTGACCAAAATTGCCAATTTTACACAGTTTTGCTTACTCAAAAGCTTCAATTTTGACCCATTTCAGGCACAGAAATGACTTTAAACACACTTATTTTAGTTGACAAAGCCATAATTCACATCCAACAGTCATTTAGAGTCAAAAGATTAAATGTTAAAATTTCATCATTATAGACCATTTTGGGAACGTTCGACAGGTCCGGAGTCATCGTTTTTCGTCTGAAAATTGATTTTTTGGACTGTACCAAAAATGATTCAAAATGTCAATTGGATCGTGCCTCATGTTGAATAACCACTTTTTAAACCCTCAGAGTGACCAAAATTGCCATTTTTACAGAGTTTTGATTACTCAAAAGCTTCAATTTTGACCCATTTCAGGCACAGAAATGACTTTAAACACACTTATTTTAGTTGACAAAGTCATAATTCACATCCAACAGTCATTTACAGTCAAAAGATTAAATGTTAAAATTTCATCCATATTGACCATTTTGGGATCGTTCGACATGTCCGGAGTCATCGTTTTTCATCCGAAAATTGATTTTTTGGACTGTACCAAAAATGATTCAAAATGTCAATTGGATCATGCCTCATGTTGAATAACCACTTTTTAAACCCTCACAGTGACCAAAATTGCCATTTTTACAGAGTTTTGATTACTCAAAAGCTTCAATTTTGACCCATTTCAGGCACAGAAATGACTTTAAACACACTTATTTTAGTTGACAAAGTCATAATTCACATCCAACAGTCATTTACAGTCAAAAGATTAAATGTTAAAATTTCATCCATATTGACCATTTTGGGATCGTTCGACATGTCCGGAGTCATCGTTTTTCATCCGAAAATTGATTTTTTGGACTGTACCAAAAATTATTCAAAATGTCAATTGGATCGTGCCTCATGTTGAATAACCACTTTTTAAACCCTCACAGTGACCAAAATTGCCATTTTTACAGAGTTTTGATTACTCAAAAGCTTCAATTTTGACCCATTTCAGGCACAGAAATGACTTTAAACACACTTATTTTAGTTGACAAAGTCATAATTCACATCCAACAGTCATTTACAGTCAAAAGATTAAAGGTTAAAATTTCATCCATATTGACCATTTTGGGATCGTTCGACATGTCCGGAGTCATTGTTTTTCATCCGAAAATTGATTTTTTGGACTGTACCAAAAATGATTCAAAATGTCAATTGGATCGTGCCTCATGTTGAATAACCACTTTTTAAACCCTCACAGTGACCAAAATTGCCAATTTTACACAGTTTTGCTTACTCAAAAGCTTCAATTTTGACCCATTTCAGGCACAGAAATGACTTTAAACACACTTATTTTAGTTGACAAAGCCATAATTCACATCCAACAGTCATTTAGAGTCAAAAGATTAAATGTTAAAATTTCATCCATATTGACCATTTTGGGATCGTTCGACATGTCCGGAGTCATCGTTTTTCGTCTGAAAATTGATTTTTTGGACTGTACCAAAAATGATTCAAAATGTCAATTGGATCGTGCCTCATGTTGAATAACCACTTTTTAAACCCTCAGAGTGACCAAAATTGCCATTTTTACAGAGTTTTGATTACTCAAAAGCTTCAATTTTGACCCATTTCAGGCACAGAAATGACTTTAAACACACTTATTTTAGTTGACAAAGTCATAATTCACATCCAACAGTCATTTACAGTCAAAAGATTAAATGTTAAAATTTCATCCATATTGACCATTTTGGGATCGTTCGACATGTCCGGAGTCATCGTTTATCATCCGAAAATTGATTTTTTGGACTGTACCAAAAATGATTCAAAATGTCAATTGGATCATGCCTCATGTTGAATAACCACTTTTTAAACCCTCACAGTGACCAAAATTGCCATTTTTACAGAGTTTTGATTACTCAAAAGCTTCAATTTTGACCCATTTCAGGCACAGAAATGACTTTAAACACACTTATTTTAGTTGACAAAGTCATAATTCACATCCAACAGTCATTTACAGTCAAAAGATTAAATGTTAAAATTTCATCCATATTGACCATTTTGGGATCGTTCGACATGTCCGGAGTCATCGTTTTTCATCCGAAAATTGATTTTTTGGACTGTACCAAAAAAGATTCAAAATGTCAATTGGATCGTGCCTCATGTTGAATAACCACTTTTTAAACCCTCACAGTGACCAAAATTGCCAATTTTACAGAGTTTTGCTTACACAAAAGCTTCAATTTTGACCCGTTTCAGGCACAGAAATGACTTTAAACACACTTATTTTAGTTGACAAAGTCATTATTCACATCCAACAGTCATTTAGAGTCAAAAGATTAAATGTTGAAATTTCATCCATATTGACCATTTTGGGATCGTTCGACATGTCCGGAGTCATCGTTTTTCATCCGAAAATTGATTTTTTGGACTGTACCAAAAATGATTCAAAATGTCAATTGGATCGTGCCTCATGTTGAATAACCACTTTTTAAACCCTCACAGTGACCAAAATTGCCATTTTTACAGAGTTTTGATTACTCAAAAGCTTCAATTTTGACCCATTTCAGGCACAGAAATGACTTTAAACACACTTATTTTAGTTGACAAAGTCATAATTCACATCCAACAGTCATTTACAGTCAAAAGATTAAATGTTAAAATTTCATCCATATTGACCATTTTGGGATCGTTCGACATATCATCTGTCATCGTTTTTCATCCGAAAATGGATTATTTGGACTGTACCAAAAATGATTCAAAATGTCAATTGGATCGTGCCTCATGTTGAATAACCACTTTTTAAACCCTCACAGTGACCAAAATTGCCATTTTTACAGAGTTTTGCTTACACAAAAGCTTCAATTTTGACCCGTTTCAGGCACAGAAATGACTTTAAACACACTTATTTTAGTTGACAAAGTCATAATTCACATCCAACAGTCATTTAGAGTCAAAAGATTAAATGTTAAAATTTCATCATTATAGACCATTTTGGGAACGTTCGACAGGTCCGGAGTCATCGTTTTTCGTCTGAAAATTGATTTTTTGGACTGTACCAAAAATGATTCAAAATGTCAATTGGATCGTGCCTCATGTTGAATAACCACTTTTTAAACCCTCAGAGTGACCAAAATTGCCATTTTTACAGAGTTTTGATTACTCAAAAGCTTCAATTTTTACCCCTTTGAGGCACAGAAATGACTTTAAACACACTTATTTTAGTTGACAAAGTCATAATTCACATCCAACAGTCATTTACAGTCAAAAGATTAAATGTTAAAATTTCATCCATATTGACCATTTTGGGATCGTTCGACATGTCCGGAGTCATCGTTTTTCATCCGAAAATTGATTTTTTGGACTGTACCAAAAATGATTCCAAATGTCAATTGGATCGTGCCTCATTTTGAATAACCACTTTTTAAACCCTCACAATGACCAAAATTGCCAATTTTACAGAGTTTTGCTTACACAAAAGCTTCAATTTTGACCCGTTTCAGGCACAGAAATGACTTTAAACACACTTATTTTAGTTGACAAAGTCATTATTCACATCCAACAGTCATTTAGAGTCAAAAGATTAAATGTTAAAATTTCATCCATATTGACCATTTTGGGATCGTTCGACATGTCCGGAGTCATTGTTTTTCATCCGAAAATTGATTTTTTGGACTGTACCAAAAATGATTCAAAATGTCAATTGGATCGTGCCTCATGTTGAATAACCACTTTTTAAACCCTCACAGTGACCAAAATTGCCAATTTTACACAGTTTTGCTTACTCAAAAGCTTCAATTTTGACCCATTTCAGGCACAGAAATGACTTTAAACACACTTATTTTAGTTGACAAAGCCATAATTCACATCCAACAGTCATTTAGAGTCAAAAGATTAAATGTTAAAATTTCATCCATATTGACCATTTTGGGATCGTTCGACATGTCCGGGGTCATTGTTTTTCATCCGAAAATTGATTTTTTGGACTGTACCAAAAATGATTCAAAATGTCAATTGGATCGTGCCTCATGTTGAATAACCACTTTTTAAACCCTCACAGTGACCAAAATTGCCATTTTTACAGAGTTTTGCTTACTCAAAAGCTTCAATTTTGACCCATTTCAGGCACAGAAATGACTTTAAACACACTTATTTTAGTTGACAAAGTCATAATTCACATCCAACAGTCATTTACAGTCAAAAGATTAAATGTTAAAATTTCATCCATATTGACCATTTTGGGATCGTTCGACATGTCCGGAGTCATCGTTTTTCATCCGAAAATTGATTTTTTGGACTGTACCAAAAATGATTCAAAATGTCAATTGGATCGTGCCTCATGTTGAATAACCACTTTTTAAACCCTCACAGTGACCAAAATTGCCATTTTTACAGAGTTTTGATTACTCAAAAGCTTCAATTTTGACCCATTTCAGGCACAGAAATGACTTTAAACACACTTATTTTAGTTGACAAAGTCATAATTCACATCCAACAGTCATTTACAGTCAAAAGATTAAAGGTTAAAATTTCATCCATATTGACCATTTTGGGATCGTTCGACATGTCCGGAGTCATTGTTTTTCATACGAAAATTGATTTTTTGAACTGTACCAAAAATGATTCAAAATGTCAATTGGATCGTGCCTCATGTTGAATAACCACTTTTTAAACCCTCACAGTGACCAAAATTGCCAATTTTACACAGTTTTGCTTACTCAAAAGCTTCAATTTTGACCCATTTCAGGCACAGAAATGACTTTAAACACACTTATTTTAGTTGACAAAGCCATAATTCACATCCAACAGTCATTTAGAGTCAAAAGATTAAATGTTAAAATTTCATCATTATAGACCATTTTGGGAACGTTCGACAGGTCCGGAGTCATCGTTTTTCGTCTGAAAATTGATTTTTTGGACTGTACCAAAAATGATTCAAAATGTCAATTGGATCGTGCCTCATGTTGAATAACCACTTTTTAAACCCTCAGAGTGACCAAAATTGCCATTTTTACAGAGTTTTGATTACTCAAAAGCTTCAATTTTGACCCATTTCAGGCACAGAAATGACTTTAAACACACTTATTTTAGTTGACAAAGTCATAATTCACATCCAACAGTCATTTACAGTCAAAAGATTAAATGTTAAAATTTCATCCATATTGACCATTTTGGGATCGTTCGACATGTCCGGAGTCATCGTTTTTCATCCGAAAATTGATTTTTTGGACTGTACCAAAAATGATTCAAAATGTCAATTGGATCATGCCTCATGTTGAATAACCACTTTTTAAACCCTCACAGTGACCAAAATTGCCATTTTTACAGAGTTTTGATTACTCAAAAGCTTCAATTTTGACCCATTTCAGGCACAGAAATGACTTTAAACACACTTATTTTAGTTGACAAAGTCATAATTCACATCCAACAGTCATTTACAGTCAAAAGATTAAATGTTAAAATTTCATCCATATTGACCATTTTGGGATCGTTCGACATGTCCGGAGTCATCGTTTTTCATCCGAAAATTGATTTTTTGGACTGTACCAAAAATTATTCAAAATGTCAATTGGATCGTGCCTCATGTTGAATAACCACTTTTTAAACCCTCACAGTGACCAAAATTGCCATTTTTACAGAGTTTTGATTACTCAAAAGCTTCAATTTTGACCCATTTCAGGCACAGAAATGACTTTAAACACACTTATTTTAGTTGACAAAGTCATAATTCACATCCAACAGTCATTTACAGTCAAAAGATTAAAGGTTAAAATTTCATCCATATTGACCATTTTGGGATCGTTCGACATGTCCGGAGTCATTGTTTTTCATCCGAAAATTGATTTTTTGGACTGTACCAAAAATGATTCAAAATGTCAATTGGATCGTGCCTCATGTTGAATAACCACTTTTTAAACCCTCACAGTGACCAAAATTGCCAATTTTACACAGTTTTGCTTACTCAAAAGCTTCAATTTTGACCCATTTCAGGCACAGAAATGACTTTAAACACACTTATTTTAGTTGACAAAGCCATAATTCACATCCAACAGTCATTTAGAGTCAAAAGATTAAATGTTAAAATTTCATCCATATTGACCATTTTGGGATCGTTCGACATGTCCGGAGTCATCGTTTTTCGTCTGAAAATTGATTTTTTGGACTGTACCAAAAATGATTCAAAATGTCAATTGGATCGTGCCTCATGTTGAATAACCACTTTTTAAACCCTCAGAGTGACCAAAATTGCCATTTTTACAGAGTTTTGATTACTCAAAAGCTTCAATTTTGACCCATTTCAGGCACAGAAATGACTTTAAACACACTTATTTTAGTTGACAAAGTCATAATTCACATCCAACAGTCATTTACAGTCAAAAGATTAAATGTTAAAATTTCATCCATATTGACCATTTTGGGATCGTTCGACATGTCCGGAGTCATCGTTTATCATCCGAAAATTGATTTTTTGGACTGTACCAAAAATGATTCAAAATGTCAATTGGATCATGCCTCATGTTGAATAACCACTTTTTAAACCCTCACAGTGACCAAAATTGCCATTTTTACAGAGTTTTGATTACTCAAAAGCTTCAATTTTGACCCATTTCAGGCACAGAAATGACTTTAAACACACTTATTTTAGTTGACAAAGTCATAATTCACATCCAACAGTCATTTACAGTCAAAAGATTAAATGTTAAAATTTCATCCATATTGACCATTTTGGGATCGTTCGACATGTCCGGAGTCATCGTTTTTCATCCGAAAATTGATTTTTTGGACTGTACCAAAAAAGATTCAAAATGTCAATTGGATCGTGCCTCATGTTGAATAACCACTTTTTAAACCCTCACAGTGACCAAAATTGGCAATTTTACAGAGTTTTGCTTACACAAAAGCTTCAATTTTGACCCGTTTCAGGCACAGAAATGACTTTAAACACACTTATTTTAGTTGACAAAGTCATTATTCACATCCAACAGTCATTTAGAGTCAAAAGATTAAATGTTGAAATTTCATCCATATTGACCATTTTGGGATCGTTCGACATGTCCGGAGTCATCGTTTTTCATCCGAAAATTGATTTTTTGGACTGTACCAAAAATGATTCAAAATGTCAATTGGATCGTGCCTCATGTTGAATAACCACTTTTTAAACCCTCACAGTGACCAAAATTGCCATTTTTACAGAGTTTTGATTACTCAAAAGCTTCAATTTTGACCCATTTCAGGCACAGAAATGACTTTAAACACACTTATTTTAGTTGACAAAGTCATAATTCACATCCAACAGTCATTTACAGTCAAAAGATTAAATGTTAAAATTTCATCCATATTGACCATTTTGGGATCGTTCGACATATCATCTGTCATCGTTTTTCATCCGAAAATGGATTATTTGGACTGTACCAAAAATGATTCAAAATGTCAATTGGATCGTGCCTCATGTTGAATAACCACTTTTTAA
The DNA here is from genome assembly GCF_964263255.1 of Lissotriton vulgaris. Lineage (NCBI taxonomy): Eukaryota > Metazoa > Chordata > Amphibia > Caudata > Salamandridae > Lissotriton > Lissotriton vulgaris. Next base: position 58,148 of record NW_028248873.1, on the reverse strand, counting down.
ACCCTCACAGTGACCAAAATTGCCATTTTTACAGAGTTTTGCTTACACAAAAGCTTCAATTTTGACCCGTTTCAGGCACAGAAATGACTTTAAACACACTTATTTTAGTTGACAAAGTCATAATTCACATCCAACAGTCATTTAGAGTCAAAAGATTAAATGTTAAAATTTCATCATTATAGACCATTTTGGGAACGTTCGACAGGTCCGGAGTCATTGTTTTTCGTCTGAAAATTGATTTTTTGGACTGTACCAAAAATGATTCAAAATGTCAATTGGATCGTGCCTCATGTTGAATAACCACTTTTTAAACCCTCAGAGTGACCAAAATTGCCATTTTTACAGAGTTTTGATTACTCAAAAGCTTCAATTTTTACCCCTTTGAGGCACAGAAATGACTTTAAACACACTTATTTTAGTTGACAAAGTCATAATTCACATCCAACAGTCATTTACAGTCAAAAGATTAAATGTTAAAATTTCATCCATATTGACCATTTTGGGATCGTTCGACATGTCCGGAGTCATCGTTTTTCATCCGAAAATTGATTTTTTGGACTGTACCAAAAATGATTCCAAATGTCAATTGGATCGTGCCTCATTTTGAATAACCACTTTTTAAACCCTCACAATGACCAAAATTGCCAATTTTACAGAGTTTTGCTTACACAAAAGCTTCAATTTTGACCCGTTTCAGGCACAGAAATGACTTTAAACACACTTATTTTAGTTGACAAAGTCATTATTCACATCCAACAGTCATTTAGAGTCAAAAGATTAAATGTTAAAATTTCATCCATATTGACCATTTTGGGATCGTTCGACATGTCCGGAGTCATTGTTTTTCATCCGAAAATTGATTTTTTGGACTGTACCAAAAATGATTCAAAATGTCAATTGGATCGTGCCTCATGTTGAATAACCACTTTTTAAACCCTCACAGTGACCAAAATTGCCAATTTTACACAGTTTTGCTTACTCAAAAGCTTCAATTTTGACCCATTTCAGGCACAGAAATGACTTTAAACACACTTATTTTAGTTGACAAAGCCATAATTCACATCCAACAGTCATTTAGAGTCAAACGATTAAATGTTAAAATTTCATCCATATTGACCATTTTGGGATCGTTCGACATGTCCGGGGTCATTGTTTTTCATCCGAAAATTGATTTTTTGGACTGTACCAAAAATGATTCAAAATGTCAATTGGATCGTGCCTCATGTTGAATAACCACTTTTTAAACCCTCACAGTGACCAAAATTGCCATTTTTACAGAGTTTTGCTTACTCAAAAGCTTCAATTTTGACCCATTTCAGGCACAGAAATGACTTTAAACACACTTATTTTAGTTGACAAAGTCATAATTCACATCCAACAGTCATTTACAGTCAAAAGATTAAATGTTAAAATTTCATCCATATTGACCATTTTGGGATCGTTCGACATGTCCGGAGTCATCGTTTTTCATCCGAAAATTGATTTTTTGGACTGTACCAAAAATGATTCAAAATGTCAATTGGATCGTGCCTCATGTTGAATAACCACTTTTTAAACCCTCACAGTGACCAAAATTGCCATTTTTACAGAGTTTTGATTACTCAAAAGCTTCAATTTTGACCCATTTCAGGCACAGAAATGACTTTAAACACACTTATTTTAGTTGACAAAGTCATAATTCACATCCAACAGTCATTTACAGTCAAAAGATTAAAGGTTAAAATTTCATCCATATTGACCATTTTGGGATCGTTCGACATGTCCGGAGTCATTGTTTTTCATACGAAAATTGATTTTTTGAACTGTACCAAAAATGATTCAAAATGTCAATTGGATCGTGCCTCATGTTGAATAACCACTTTTTAAACCCTCACAGTGACCAAAATTGCCAATTTTACACAGTTTTGCTTACTCAAAAGCTTCAATTTTGACCCATTTCAGGCACAGAAATGACTTTAAACACACTTATTTTAGTTGACAAAGCCATAATTCACATCCAACAGTCATTTAGAGTCAAAAGATTAAATGTTAAAATTTCATCATTATAGACCATTTTGGGAACGTTCGACAGGTCCGGAGTCATCGTTTTTCGTCTGAAAATTGATTTTTTGGACTGTACCAAAAATGATTCAAAATGTCAATTGGATCGTGCCTCATGTTGAATAACCACTTTTTAAACCCTCAGAGTGACCAAAATTGCCATTTTTACAGAGTTTTGATTACTCAAAAGCTTCAATTTTGACCCATTTCAGGCACAGAAATGACTTTAAACACACTTATTTTAGTTGACAAAGTCATAATTCACATCCAACAGTCATTTACAGTCAAAAGATTAAATGTTAAAATTTCATCCATATTGACCATTTTGGGATCGTTCGACATGTCCGGAGTCATCGTTTTTCATCCGAAAATTGATTTTTTGGACTGTACCAAAAATGATTCAAAATGTCAATTGGATCATGCCTCATGTTGAATAACCACTTTTTAAACCCTCACAGTGACCAAAATTGCCATTTTTACAGAGTTTTGATTACTCAAAAGCTTCAATTTTGACCCATTTCAGGCACAGAAATGACTTTAAACACACTTATTTTAGTTGACAAAGTCATAATTCACATCCAACAGTCATTTACAGTCAAAAGATTAAATGTTAAAATTTCATCCATATTGACCATTTTGGGATCGTTCGACATGTCCGGAGTCATCGTTTTTCATCCGAAAATTGATTTTTTGGACTGTACCAAAAATTATTCAAAATGTCAATTGGATCGTGCCTCATGTTGAATAACCACTTTTTAAACCCTCACAGTGACCAAAATTGCCATTTTTACAGAGTTTTGATTACTCAAAAGCTTCAATTTTGACCCATTTCAGGCACAGAAATGACTTTAAACACACTTATTTTAGTTGACAAAGTCATAATTCACATCCAACAGTCATTTACAGTCAAAAGATTAAAGGTTAAAATTTCATCCATATTGACCATTTTGGGATCGTTCGACATGTCCGGAGTCATTGTTTTTCATCCGAAAATTGATTTTTTGGACTGTACCAAAAATGATTCAAAATGTCAATTGGATCGTGCCTCATGTTGAATAACCACTTTTTAAACCCTCACAGTGACCAAAATTGCCAATTTTACACAGTTTTGCTTACTCAAAAGCTTCAATTTTGACCCATTTCAGGCACAGAAATGACTTTAAACACACTTATTTTAGTTGACAAAGCCATAATTCACATCCAACAGTCATTTAGAGTCAAAAGATTAAATGTTAAAATTTCATCCATATTGACCATTTTGGGATCGTTCGACATGTCCGGAGTCATCGTTTTTCGTCTGAAAATTGATTTTTTGGACTGTACCAAAAATGATTCAAAATGTCAATTGGATCGTGCCTCATGTTGAATAACCACTTTTTAAACCCTCAGAGTGACCAAAATTGCCATTTTTACAGAGTTTTGATTACTCAAAAGCTTCAATTTTGACCCATTTCAGGCACAGAAATGACTTTAAACACACTTATTTTAGTTGACAAAGTCATAATTCACATCCAACAGTCATTTACAGTCAAAAGATTAAATGTTAAAATTTCATCCATATTGACCATTTTGGGATCGTTCGACATGTCCGGAGTCATCGTTTATCATCCGAAAATTGATTTTTTGGACTGTACCAAAAATGATTCAAAATGTCAATTGGATCATGCCTCATGTTGAATAACCACTTTTTAAACCCTCACAGTGACCAAAATTGCCATTTTTACAGAGTTTTGATTACTCAAAAGCTTCAATTTTGACCCATTTCAGGCACAGAAATGACTTTAAACACACTTATTTTAGTTGACAAAGTCATAATTCACATCCAACAGTCATTTACAGTCAAAAGATTAAATGTTAAAATTTCATCCATATTGACCATTTTGGGATCGTTCGACATGTCCGGAGTCATCGTTTTTCATCCGAAAATTGATTTTTTGGACTGTACCAAAAAAGATTCAAAATGTCAATTGGATCGTGCCTCATGTTGAATAACCACTTTTTAAACCCTCACAGTGACCAAAATTGCCAATTTTACAGAGTTTTGCTTACACAAAAGCTTCAATTTTGACCCGTTTCAGGCACAGAAATGACTTTAAACACACTTATTTTAGTTGACAAAGTCATTATTCACATCCAACAGTCATTTAGAGTCAAAAGATTAAATGTTGAAATTTCATCCATATTGACCATTTTGGGATCGTTCGACATGTCCGGAGTCATCGTTTTTCATCCGAAAATTGATTTTTTGGACTGTACCAAAAATGATTCAAAATGTCAATTGGATCGTGCCTCATGTTGAATAACCACTTTTTAAACCCTCACAGTGACCAAAATTGCCATTTTTACAGAGTTTTGATTACTCAAAAGCTTCAATTTTGACCCATTTCAGGCACAGAAATGACTTTAAACACACTTATTTTAGTTGACAAAGTCATAATTCACATCCAACAGTCATTTACAGTCAAAAGATTAAATGTTAAAATTTCATCCATATTGACCATTTTGGGATCGTTCGACATATCATCTGTCATCGTTTTTCATCCGAAAATGGATTATTTGGACTGTACCAAAAATGATTCAAAATGTCAATTGGATCGTGCCTCATGTTGAATAACCACTTTTTAAACCCTCACAGTGACCAAAATTGCCATTTTTACAGAGTTTTGCTTACACAAAAGCTTCAATTTTGACCCGTTTCAGGCACAGAAATGACTTTAAACACACTTATTTTAGTTGACAAAGTCATAATTCACATCCAACAGTCATTTAGAGTCAAAAGATTAAATGTTAAAATTTCATCATTATAGACCATTTTGGGAACGTTCGACAGGTCCGGAGTCATCGTTTTTCGTCTGAAAATTGATTTTTTGGACTGTACCAAAAATGATTCAAAATGTCAATTGGATCGTGCCTCATGTTGAATAACCACTTTTTAAACCCTCAGAGTGACCAAAATTGCCATTTTTACAGAGTTTTGATTACTCAAAAGCTTCAATTTTTACCCCTTTGAGGCACAGAAATGACTTTAAACACACTTATTTTAGTTGACAAAGTCATAATTCACATCCAACAGTCATTTACAGTCAAAAGATTAAATGTTAAAATTTCATCCATATTGACCATTTTGGGATCGTTCGACATGTCCGGAGTCATCGTTTTTCATCCGAAAATTGATTTTTTGGACTGTACCAAAAATGATTCCAAATGTCAATTGGATCGTGCCTCATTTTGAATAACCACTTTTTAAACCCTCACAATGACCAAAATTGCCAATTTTACAGAGTTTTGCTTACACAAAAGCTTCAATTTTGACCCGTTTCAGGCACAGAAATGACTTTAAACACACTTATTTTAGTTGACAAAGTCATTATTCACATCCAACAGTCATTTAGAGTCAAAAGATTAAATGTTAAAATTTCATCCATATTGACCATTTTGGGATCGTTCGACATGTCCGGAGTCATTGTTTTTCATCCGAAAATTGATTTTTTGGACTGTACCAAAAATGATTCAAAATGTCAATTGGATCGTGCCTCATGTTGAATAACCACTTTTTAAACCCTCACAGTGACCAAAATTGCCAATTTTACACAGTTTTGCTTACTCAAAAGCTTCAATTTTGACCCATTTCAGGCACAGAAATGACTTTAAACACACTTATTTTAGTTGACAAAGCCATAATTCACATCCAACAGTCATTTAGAGTCAAAAGATTAAATGTTAAAATTTCATCCATATTGACCATTTTGGGATCGTTCGACATGTCCGGGGTCATTGTTTTTCATCCGAAAATTGATTTTTTGGACTGTACCAAAAATGATTCAAAATGTCAATTGGATCGTGCCTCATGTTGAATAACCACTTTTTAAACCCTCACAGTGACCAAAATTGCCATTTTTACAGAGTTTTGCTTACTCAAAAGCTTCAATTTTGACCCATTTCAGGCACAGAAATGACTTTAAACACACTTATTTTAGTTGACAAAGTCATAATTCACATCCAACAGTCATTTACAGTCAAAAGATTAAATGTTAAAATTTCATCCATATTGACCATTTTGGGATCGTTCGACATGTCCGGAGTCATCGTTTTTCATCCGAAAATTGATTTTTTGGACTGTACCAAAAATGATTCAAAATGTCAATTGGATCGTGCCTCATGTTGAATAACCACTTTTTAAACCCTCACAGTGACCAAAATTGCCATTTTTACAGAGTTTTGATTACTCAAAAGCTTCAATTTTGACCCATTTCAGGCACAGAAATGACTTTAAACACACTTATTTTAGTTGACAAAGTCATAATTCACATCCAACAGTCATTTACAGTCAAAAGATTAAAGGTTAAAATTTCATCCATATTGACCATTTTGGGATCGTTCGACATGTCCGGAGTCATTGTTTTTCATACGAAAATTGATTTTTTGAACTGTACCAAAAATGATTCAAAATGTCAATTGGATCGTGCCTCATGTTGAATAACCACTTTTTAAACCCTCACAGTGACCAAAATTGCCAATTTTACACAGTTTTGCTTACTCAAAAGCTTCAATTTTGACCCATTTCAGGCACAGAAATGACTTTAAACACACTTATTTTAGTTGACAAAGCCATAATTCACATCCAACAGTCATTTACAGTCAAAAGATTAAATGTTAAAATTTCATCCATATTGACCATTTTGGGATCGTTCGACAGGTCCGGAGTCATCGTTTTTCGTCTGAAAATTGATTTTTTGGACTGTACCAAAAATGATTCAAAATGTCAATTGGATCGTGCCTCATGTTGAATAACCACTTTTTAAACCCTCACAGTGACCAAAATTGCCATTTTTACAGAGTTTTGATTACTCAAAAGCTTCAATTTTGACCCATTTCAGGCACAGAAATGACTTTAAACACACTTATTTTAGTTGACAAAGTCATAATTCACATCCAACAGTCATTTACAGTCAAAAGATTAAATGTTAAAATTTCATCCATATTGACCATTTTGGGATCGTTCGACATATCATCTGTCATCGTTTTTCATCCGAAAATGGATTATTTGGACTGTACCAAAAATGATTCAAAATGTCAATTGGATCGTGCCTCATGTTGAATAACCACTTTTTAAACCCTCACAGTGACCAAAATTGCCATTTTTACAGAGTTTTGCTTACACAAAAGCTTCAATTTTGACCCGTTTCAGGCACAGAAATGACTTTAAACACACTTATTTTAGTTGACAAAGTCATAATTCACATCCAACAGTCATTTAGAGTCAAAAGATTAAATGTTAAAATTTCATCATTATAGACCATTTTGGGAACGTTCGACAGGTCCGGAGTCATCGTTTTTCGTCTGAAAATTGATTTTTTGGACTGTACCAAAAATGATTCAAAATGTCAATTGGATCGTGCCTCATGTTGAATAACCACTTTTTAAACCCTCAGAGTGACCAAAATTGCCATTTTTACAGAGTTTTGATTACTCAAAAGCTTCAATTTTTACCCCTTTGAGGCACAGAAATGACTTTAAACACACTTATTTTAGTTGACAAAGTCATAATTCACATCCAACAGTCATTTACAGTCAAAAGATTAAATGTTAAAATTTCATCCATATTGACCATTTTGGGATCGTTCGACATGTCCGGAGTCATCGTTTTTCATCCGAAAATTGATTTTTTGGACTGTACCAAAAATGATTCCAAATGTCAATTGGATCGTGCCTCATTTTGAATAACCACTTTTTAAACCCTCACAATGACCAAAATTGCCAATTTTACAGAGTTTTGCTTACACAAAAGCTTCAATTTTGACCCGTTTCAGGCACAGAAATGACTTTAAACACACTTATTTTAGTTGACAAAGTCATTATTCACATCCAACAGTCATTTAGAGTCAAAAGATTAAATGTTAAAATTTCATCCATATTGACCATTTTGGGATCGTTCGACATGTCCGGAGTCATTGTTTTTCATCCGAAAATTGATTTTTTGGACTGTACCAAAAATGATTCAAAATGTCAATTGGATCGTGCCTCATGTTGAATAACCACTTTTTAAACCCTCACAGTGACCAAAATTGCCAATTTTACACAGTTTTGCTTACTCAAAAGCTTCAATTTTGACCCATTTCAGGCACAGAAATGACTTTAAACACACTTATTTTAGTTGACAAAGCCATAATTCACATCCAACAGTCATTTAGAGTCAAAAGATTAAATGTTAAAATTTCATCCATATTGACCATTTTGGGATCGTTCGACATGTCCGGGGTCATTGTTTTTCATCCGAAAATTGATTTTTTGGACTGTACCAAAAATGATTCAAAATGTCAATTGGATCGTGCCTCATGTTGAATAACCACTTTTTAAACCCTCACAGTGACCAAAATTGCCATTTTTACAGAGTTTTGCTTACTCAAAAGCTTCAATTTTGACCCATTTCAGGCACAGAAATGACTTTAAACACACTTATTTTAGTTGACAAAGTCATAATTCACATCCAACAGTCATTTACAGTCAAAAGATTAAATGTTAAAATTTCATCCATATTGACCATTTTGGGATCGTTCGACATGTCCGGAGTCATCGTTTTTCATCCGAAAATTGATTTTTTGGACTGTACCAAAAATGATTCAAAATGTCAATTGGATCGTGCCTCATGTTGAATAACCACTTTTTAAACCCTCACAGTGACCAAAATTGCCATTTTTACAGAGTTTTGATTACTCAAAAGCTTCAATTTTGACCCATTTCAGGCACAGAAATGACTTTAAACACACTTATTTTAGTTGACAAAGTCATAATTCACATCCAACAGTCATTTACAGTCAAAAGATTAAAGGTTAAAATTTCATCCATATTGACCATTTTGGGATCGTTCGACATGTCCGGAGTCATTGTTTTTCATACGAAAATTGATTTTTTGAACTGTACCAAAAATGATTCAAAATGTCAATTGGATCGTGCCTCATGTTGAATAACCACTTTTTAAACCCTCACAGTGACCAAAATTGCCAATTTTACACAGTTTTGCTTACTCAAAAGCTTCAATTTTGACCCATTTCAGGCACAGAAATGACTTTAAACACACTTATTTTAGTTGACAAAGCCATAATTCACATCCAACAGTCATTTAGAGTCAAAAGATTAAATGTTAAAATTTCATCCATATTGACCATTTTGGGATCGTTCGACATGTCCGGAGTCATCGTTTTTCGTCTGAAAATTGATTTTTTGGACTGTACCAAAAATGATTCAAAATGTCAATTGGATCGTGCCTCATGTTGAATAACCACTTTTTAAACCCTCAGAGTGACCAAAATTGCCATTTTTACAGAGTTTTGATTACTCAAAAGCTTCAATTTTGACCCATTTCAGGCACAGAAATGACTTTAAACACACTTATTTTAGTTGACAAAGTCATAATTCACATCCAACAGTCATTTACAGTCAAAAGATTAAATGTTAAAATTTCATCCATATTGACCATTTTGGGATCGTTCGACATGTCCGGAGTCATCGTTTATCATCCGAAAATTGATTTTTTGGACTGTACCAAAAATGATTCAAAATGTCAATTGGATCATGCCTCATGTTGAATAACCACTTTTTAAACCCTCACAGTGACCAAAATTGCCATTTTTACAGAGTTTTGATTACTCAAAAGCTTCAATTTTGACCCATTTCAGGCACAGAAATGACTTTAAACACACTTATTTTAGTTGACAAAGTCATAATTCACATCCAACAGTCATTTACAGTCAAAAGATTAAATGTTAAAATTTCATCCATATTGACCATTTTGGGATCGTTCGACATGTCCGGAGTCATCGTTTTTCATCCGAAAATTGATTTTTTGGACTGTACCAAAAAAGATTCAAAATGTCAATTGGATCGTGCCTCATGTTGAATAACCACTTTTTAAACCCTCACAGTGACCAAAATTGCCAATTTTACAGAGTTTTGCTTACACAAAAGCTTCAATTTTGACCCGTTTCAGGCACAGAAATGACTTTAAACACACTTATTTTAGTTGACAAAGTCATTATTCACATCCAACAGTCATTTAGAGTCAAAAGATTAAATGTTGAAATTTCATCCATATTGACCATTTTGGGATCGTTCGACATGTCCGGAGTCATCGTTTTTCATCCGAAAATTGATTTTTTGGACTGTACCAAAAATGATTCAAAATGTCAATTGGATCGTGCCTCATGTTGAATAACCACTTTTTAAACCCTCACAGTGACCAAAATTGCCATTTTTACAGAGTTTTGATTACTCAAAAGCTTCAATTTTGACCCCTTTGAGGCACAGAAATGACTTTAAACACACTTATTTTAGTTGACAAAGTCATAATTCACATCCAACAGTCATTTACAGTCAAAAGATTAAATGTTAAAATTTCATCCATATTGACCATTTTGGGATCGTTCGACATGTCCGGAGTCATCGTTTTTCATCCGAAAATTGATTTTTTGGACTGTACCAAAAATGATTCCAAATGTCAATTGGATCGTGCCTCATTTTGAATAACCACTTTTTAAACCCTCACAATGACCAAAATTGCCAATTTTACAGAGTTTTGCTTACACAAAAGCTTCAATTTTGACCCGTTTCAGGCACAGAAATGACTTTAAACACACTTATTTTAGTTGACAAAGCCATAATTCACATCCAACAGTCATTTAGAGTCAAAAGATTAAATGTTAAAATTTCATCCATATTGACCATTTTGGGATCGTTCGACATGTCCGGGGTCATTGTTTTTCATCCGAAAATTGATTTTTTGGACTGTACCAAAAATGATTCAAAATGTCAATTGGATCGTGCCTCATGTTGAATAACCACTTTTTAAACCCTCACAGTGACCAAAATTGCCATTTTTACAGAGTTTTGCTTACTCAAAAGCTTCAATTTTGACCCATTTCAGGCACAGAAATGACTTTAAACACACTTATTTTAGTTGACAAAGTCATAATTCACATCCAACAGTCATTTACAGTCAAAAGATTAAATGTTAAAATTTCATCCATATTGACCATTTTGGGATCGTTCGACATGTCCGGAGTCATCGTTTTTCATCCGAAAATTGATTTTTTGGACTGTACCAAAAATGATTCAAAATGTCAATTGGATCGTGCCTCATGTTGAATAACCACTTTTTAAACCCTCACAGTGACCAAAATTGCCATTTTTACAGAGTTTTGATTACTCAAAAGCTTCAATTTTGACCCATTTCAGGCACAGAAATGACTTTAAACACACTTATTTTAGTTGACAAAGTCATAATTCACATCCAACAGTCATTTACAGTCAAAAGATTAAAGGTTAAAATTTCATCCATATTGACCATTTTGGGATCGTTCGACATGTCCGGAGTCATTGTTTTTCATACGAAAATTGATTTTTTGAACTGTACCAAAAATGATTCAAAATGTCAATTGGATCGTGCCTCATGTTGAATAACCACTTTTTAAACCCTCACAGTGACCAAAATTGCCAATTTTACACAGTTTTGCTTACTCAAAAGCTTCAATTTTGACCCATTTCAGGCACAGAAATGACTTTAAACACACTTATTTTAGTTGACAAAGCCATAATTCACATCCAACAGTCATTTAGAGTCAAAAGATTAAATGTTAAAATTTCATCATTATAGACCATTTTGGGAACGTTCGACAGGTCCGGAGTCATCGTTTTTCGTCTGAAAATTGATTTTTTGGACTGTACCAAAAATGATTCAAAATGTCAATTGGATCGTGCCTCATGTTGAATAACCACTTTTTAAACCCTCAGAGTGACCAAAATTGCCATTTTTACAGAGTTTTGATTACTCAAAAGCTTCAATTTTGACCCATTTCAGGCACAGAAATGACTTTAAACACACTTATTTTAGTTGACAAAGTCATAATTCACATCCAACAGTCATTTACAGTCAAAAGATTAAATGTTAAAATTTCATCCATATTGACCATTTTGGGATCGTTCGACATGTCCGGAGTCATCGTTTTTCATCCGAAAATTGATTTTTTGGACTGTACCAAAAATGATTCAAAATGTCAATTGGATCGTGCCTCATGTTGAATAACCACTTTTTAAACCCTCACAGTGACCAAAATTGCCAATTTTACACAGTTTTGCTTACTCAAAAGCTTCAATTTTGACCCATTTCAGGCACAGAAATGACTTTAAACACACTTATTTTAGTTGACAAAGCCATAATTCACATCCAACAGTCATTTAGAGTCAAAAGATTAAATGTTAAAATTTCATCCATATTGACCATTTTGGGATCGTTCGACATGTCCGGGGTCATTGTTTTTCATCCGAAAATTGATTTTTTGGACTGTACCAAAAATGATTCAAAATGTCAATTGGATCGTGCCTCATGTTGAATAACCACTTTTTAAACCCTCACAGTGACCAAAATTGCCATTTTTACAGAGTTTTGATTACTCAAAAGCTTCAATTTTGACCCATTTCAGGCACAGAAATGACTTTAAACACACTTATTTTAGTTGACAAAGTCATAATTCACATCCAACAGTCATTTACAGTCAAAAGATTAAATGTTAAAATTTCATCCATATTGACCATTTTGGGATCGTGCGACATGTCCGGAGTCATCGTTTTTCATCCGAAAATTGATTTTTTGGACTGTACCAAAAATGATTCCAAATGTCAATTGGATCGTGCCTCATTTTGAATAACCACTTTTTAAACCCTCACAGTGACCAAAATTGCCAATTTTACAGAGTTTTGCTTACACAAAAGCTTCAATTTTGACCCGTTTCAGGCACAGAAATGACTTTAAACACACTTATTTTAGTTGACAAAGTCATTATTCACATCCAACAGTCATTTAGAGTCAAAAGATTAAATGTTAAAATTTCATCCATATTGACCATTTTGGGATCGTTCGACATGTCCGGAGTCATCGTTTTTCATCCGAAAATTGATTTTTTGGACTGTACCAAAAATTATTCAAAATGTCAATTGGATCGTGCCTCATGTTGAATAACCACTTTTTAAACCCTCACAGTGACCAAAATTGCCATTTTTACAGAGTTTTGCTTACACAAAAGCTTCAATTTTGACCCGTTTCAGGCACAGAAATGACTTTAAACACACTTATTTTAGTTGACAAAGTCATAATTCACATCCAACAGTCATTTAGAGTCAAAAGATAAATGTTAAAATTTCATCATTATAGACCATTTTGGGAACGTTCGACAGGTCCGGAGTCATCGTTTTTCGTCTGAAAATTGATTTTTTGGACTGTACCAAAAATGATTCAAAATGTCAATTGGATCGTGCCTCATGTTGAATAACCACTTTTTAAACCCTCAGAGTGACCAAAATTGCCATTTTTACAGAGTTTTGATTACTCAAAAGCTTCAATTTTGACCCATTTCAGGCACAGAAATGACTTTAAACACACTTATTTTAGTTGACAAAGTCATAATTCACATCCAACAGTCATTTACAGTCAAAAGATTAAATGTTAAAATTTCATCCATATTGACCATTTTGGGATCGTTCGACATGTCCGGAGTCATCGTTTTTCATCCGAAAATTGATTTTTTGGACTGTACGAAAAATGATTCAAAATGTCAATTGGATCGTGCCTCATGTTGAATAACCACTTTTTAAACCCTCACAGTGACCAAAATTGCCATTTTTACAGAGTTTTGATTACTCAAAAGCTTCAATTTTGATCCATTTCAGGCACAGAAATGACTTTAAACACACTTATTTTAGTTGACAAAGTCATAATTCACATCCAACAGTCATTTACAGTCAAAAGATTAAATGTTAAAATTTCATCCATATTGACCATTTTGGGATCGTTCGACATGTCCGGAGTCATCGTTTTTCATCCGAAAATTGATTTTTTGGACTGTACCAAAAATGATTCCAAATGTCAATTGGATCGTGCCTCATTTTGAATAACCACTTTTTAAACCCTCACAGTGACCAAAATTGCCAATTTTCTAGAGTTTTGCTTACACAAAAGCTTCAATTTTGACCCGTTTCAGGCACAGAAATGACTTTAAACACACTTATTTTAGTTGACAAAGTCATTATTCACATCCAACAGTCATTTAGAGTCAAAAGATTAAATGTTAAAATTTCATCCATATTGACCATTTTGGGATCGTTCGACATGTCCGGAGTCATCGTTTTTCATCCGAAAATTGATTTTTTGGACTGTACCAAAAATTATTCAAAATGTCAATTGGATCGTGCCTCATGTTGAATAACCACTTTTTAAACCCTCACAGTGACCAAAATTGCCATTTTTACAGAGTTTTGATTACTCAAAAGCTTCAATTTTGACCCATTTCAGGCACAGAAATGACTTTAAACACACTTATTTTAGTTGACAAAGTCATAATTCACATCCAACAGTCATTTACAGTCAAAAGATTAAATGTTAAAATTTCATCCATATTGACCATTTTGGGATCGTTCGACATGTCCGGAGTCATCGTTTTTCATCCGAAAATTGATTTTTTGGACTGTACCAAAAATGATTCAAAATGTCAATTGGATCGTGCCTCATGTTGAATAACCACTTTTTAAACCCTCACAGTGACCAAAATTGCCATTTTTACAGAGTTTTGCTTACTCAAAAGCTTCAATTTTGACCCATTTCAGGCACAGAAATGACTTTAAACACACTTATTTTAGTTGACAAAGCCATAATTCACATCCAACAGTCATTTAGAGTCAAAAGATTAAATGTTAAAATTTCATCCATATTGACCATTTTGGGATCGTTCGACATGTCCGGAGTCATCGTTTTTCGTCTGAAAATTGATTTTTTGGACTGTACCAAAAATGATTCAAAATGTCAATTGGATCGTACCTCATGTTGAATAACCACTTTTTAAACCCTCAGAGTGACCAAAATTGCCATTTTTACAGAGTTTTGATTACTCAAAAGCTTCAATTTTGACCCATTTCAGGCACAGAAATGACTTTAAACACACTTATTTTAGTTGACAAAGTCATAATTCACATCCAACAGTCATTTACAGTCAAAAGATTAAATGTTAAAATTTCATCCATATTGACCATTTTGGGATCGTTCGACATGTCCGGAGTCATCGTTTATCATCCGAAAATTGATTTTTTGGACTGTACCAAAAATGATTCAAAATGTCAATTGGATCATGCCTCATGTTGAATAACCACTTTTTAAACCCTCACAGTGACCAAAATTGCCATTTTTACAGAGTTTTGATTACTCAAAAGCTTCAATTTTGACCCATTTCAGGCACAGAAATGACTTTAAACACACTTATTTTAGTTGACAAAGTCATAATTCACATCCAACAGTCATTTACAGTCAAAAGATTAAATGTTAAAATTTCATCCATATTGACCATTTTGGGATCGTTCGACATGTCCGGAGTCATCGTTTTTCATCCGAAAATTGATTTTTTGGACTGTACCAAAAAAGATTCAAAATGTCAATTGGATCGTGCCTCATGTTGAATAACCACTTTTTAAACCCTCACAGTGACCAAAATTGCCAATTTTACAGAGTTTTGCTTACACAAAAGCTTCAATTTTGACCCGTTTCAGGCACAGAAATGACTTTAAACACACTTATTTTAGTTGACAAAGTCATTATTCACATCCAACAGTCATTTAGAGTCAAAAGATTAAATGTTGAAATTTCATCCATATTGACCATTTTGGGATCGTTCGACATGTCCGGAGTCATCGTTTTTCATCCGAAAATTGATTTTTTGGACTGTACCAAAAATGATTCAAAATGTCAATTGGATCGTGCCTCATGTTGAATAACCACTTTTTAAACCCTCACAGTGACCAAAATTGCCATTTTTACAGAGTTTTGATTACTCAAAAGCTTCAATTTTGACCCATTTCAGGCACAGAAATGACTTTAAACACACTTATTTTAGTTGACAAAGTCATAATTCACATCCAACAGTCATTTACAGTCAAAAGATTAAATGTTAAAATTTCATCCATATTGACCATTTTGGGATCGTTCGACATATCATCTGTCATCGTTTTTCATCCGAAAATGGATTATTTGGACTGTACCAAAAATGATTCAAAATGTCAATTGGATCGTGCCTCATGTTGAATAACCACTTTTTAAACCCTCACAGTGACCAAAATTGCCATTTTTACAGAGTTTTGCTTACACAAAAGCTTCAATTTTGACCCGTTTCAGGCACAGAAATGACTTTAAACACACTTATTTTAGTTGACAAAGTCATAATTCACATCCAACAGTCATTTAGAGTCAAAAGATTAAATGTTAAAATTTCATCATTATAGACCATTTTGGGAACGTTCGACAGGTCCGGAGTCATCGTTTTTCGTCTGAAAATTGATTTTTTGGACTGTACCAAAAATGATTCAAAATGTCAATTGGATCGTGCCTCATGTTGAATAACCACTTTTTAAACCCTCAGAGTGACCAAAATTGCCATTTTTACAGAGTTTTGATTACTCAAAAGCTTCAATTTTTACCCCTTTGAGGCACAGAAATGACTTTAAACACACTTATTTTAGTTGACAAAGTCATAATTCACATCCAACAGTCATTTACAGTCAAAAGATTAAATGTTAAAATTTCATCCATATTGACCATTTTGGGATCGTTCGACATGTCCGGAGTCATCGTTTTTCATCCGAAAATTGATTTTTTGGACTGTACCAAAAATGATTCCAAATGTCAATTGGATCGTGCCTCATTTTGAATAACCACTTTTTAAACCCTCACAATGACCAAAATTGCCAATTTTACAGAGTTTTGCTTACACAAAAGCTTCAATTTTGACCCGTTTCAGGCACAGAAATGACTTTAAACACACTTATTTTAGTTGACAAAGTCATTATTCACATCCAACAGTCATTTAGAGTCAAAAGATTAAATGTTAAAATTTCATCCATATTGACCATTTTGGGATCGTTCGACATGTCCGGAGTCATTGTTTTTCATCCGAAAATTGATTTTTTGGACTGTACCAAAAATGATTCAAAATGTCAATTGGATCGTGCCTCATGTTGAATAACCACTTTTTAAACCCTCACAGTGACCAAAATTGCCAATTTTACACAGTTTTGCTTACTCAAAAGCTTCAATTTTGACCCATTTCAGGCACAGAAATGACTTTAAACACACTTATTTTAGTTGACAAAGCCATAATTCACATCCAACAGTCATTTAGAGTCAAAAGATTAAATGTTAAAATTTCATCCATATTGACCATTTTGGGATCGTTCGACATGTCCGGGGTCATTGTTTTTCATCCGAAAATTGATTTTTTGGACTGTACCAAAAATGATTCAAAATGTCAATTGGATCGTGCCTCATGTTGAATAACCACTTTTTAAACCCTCACAGTGACCAAAATTGCCATTTTTACAGAGTTTTGCTTACTCAAAAGCTTCAATTTTGACCCATTTCAGGCACAGAAATGACTTTAAACACACTTATTTTAGTTGACAAAGTCATAATTCACATCCAACAGTCATTTACAGTCAAAAGATTAAATGTTAAAATTTCATCCATATTGACCATTTTGGGATCGTTCGACATGTCCGGAGTCATCGTTTTTCATCCGAAAATTGATTTTTTGGACTGTACCAAAAATGATTCAAAATGTCAATTGGATCGTGCCTCATGTTGAATAACCACTTTTTAAACCCTCACAGTGACCAAAATTGCCATTTTTACAGAGTTTTGATTACTCAAAAGCTTCAATTTTGACCCATTTCAGGCACAGAAATGACTTTAAACACACTTATTTTAGTTGACAAAGTCATAATTCACATCCAACAGTCATTTACAGTCAAAAGATTAAAGGTTAAAATTTCATCCATATTGACCATTTTGGGATCGTTCGACATGTCCGGAGTCATTGTTTTTCATCCGAAAATTGATTTTTTGGACTGTACCAAAAATGATTCAAAATGTCAATTGGATCGTGCCTCATGTTGAATAACCACTTTTTAAACCCTCACAGTGACCAAAATTGCCAATTTTACACAGTTTTGCTTACTCAAAAGCTTCAATTTTGACCCATTTCAGGCACAGAAATGACTTTAAACACACTTATTTTAGTTGACAAAGCCATAATTCACATCCAACAGTCATTTAGAGTCAAAAGATTAAATGTTAAAATTTCATCCATATTGACCATTTTGGGATCGTTCGACATGTCCGGAGTCATCGTTTTTCGTCTGAAAATTGATTTTTTGGACTGTACCAAAAATGATTCAAAATGTCAATTGGATCGTGCCTCATGTTGAATAACCACTTTTTAAACCCTCAGAGTGACCAAAATTGCCATTTTTACAGAGTTTTGATTACTCAAAAGCTTCAATTTTGACCCATTTCAGGCACAGAAATGACTTTAAACACACTTATTTTAGTTGACAAAGTCATAATTCACATCCAACAGTCATTTACAGTCAAAAGATTAAATGTTAAAATTTCATCCATATTGACCATTTTGGGATCGTTCGACATGTCCGGAGTCATCGTTTATCATCCGAAAATTGATTTTTTGGACTGTACCAAAAATGATTCAAAATGTCAATTGGATCATGCCTCATGTTGAATAACCACTTTTTAAACCCTCACAGTGACCAAAATTGCCATTTTTACAGAGTTTTGATTACTCAAAAGCTTCAATTTTGACCCATTTCAGGCACAGAAATGACTTTAAACACACTTATTTTAGTTGACAAAGTCATAATTCACATCCAACAGTCATTTACAGTCAAAAGATTAAATGTTAAAATTTCATCCATATTGACCATTTTGGGATCGTTCGACATGTCCGGAGTCATCGTTTTTCATCCGAAAATTGATTTTTTGGACTGTACCAAAAAAGATTCAAAATGTCAATTGGATCGTGCCTCATGTTGAATAACCACTTTTTAAACCCTCACAGTGACCAAAATTGCCAATTTTACAGAGTTTTGCTTACACAAAAGCTTCAATTTTGACCCGTTTCAGGCACAGAAATGACTTTAAACACACTTATTTTAGTTGACAAAGTCATTATTCACATCCAACAGTCATTTAGAGTCAAAAGATTAAATGTTGAAATTTCATCCATATTGACCATTTTGGGATCGTTCGACATGTCCGGAGTCATCGTTTTTCATCCGAAAATTGATTTTTTGGACTGTACCAAAAATGATTCAAAATGTCAATTGGATCGTGCCTCATGTTGAATAACCACTTTTTAAACCCTCACAGTGACCAAAATTGCCATTTTTACAGAGTTTTGATTACTCAAAAGCTTCAATTTTGACCCCTTTGAGGCACAGAAATGACTTTAAACACACTTATTTTAGTTGACAAAGTCATAATTCACATCCAACAGTCATTTACAGTCAAAAGATTAAATGTTAAAATTTCATCCATATTGACCATTTTGGGATCGTTCGACATGTCCGGAGTCATCGTTTTTCATCCGAAAATTGATTTTTTGGACTGTACCAAAAATGATTCCAAATGTCAATTGGATCGTGCCTCATTTTGAATAACCACTTTTTAAACCCTCACAATGACCAAAATTGCCAATTTTACAGAGTTTTGCTTACACAAAAGCTTCAATTTTGACCCGTTTCAGGCACAGAAATGACTTTAAACACACTTATTTTAGTTGACAAAGCCATAATTCACATCCAACAGTCATTTAGAGTCAAAAGATTAAATGTTAAAATTTCATCCATATTGACCATTTTGGGATCGTTCGACATGTCCGGGGTCATTGTTTTTCATCCGAAAATTGATTTTTTGGACTGTACCAAAAATGATTCAAAATGTCAATTGGATCGTGCCTCATGTTGAATAACCACTTTTTAAACCCTCACAGTGACCAAAATTGCCATTTTTACAGAGTTTTGCTTACTCAAAAGCTTCAATTTTGACCCATTTCAGGCACAGAAATGACTTTAAACACACTTATTTTAGTTGACAAAGTCATAATTCACATCCAACAGTCATTTACAGTCAAAAGATTAAATGTTAAAATTTCATCCATATTGACCATTTTGGGATCGTTCGACATGTCCGGAGTCATCGTTTTTCATCCGAAAATTGATTTTTTGGACTGTACCAAAAATGATTCAAAATGTCAATTGGATCGTGCCTCATGTTGAATAACCACTTTTTAAACCCTCACAGTGACCAAAATTGCCATTTTTACAGAGTTTTGATTACTCAAAAGCTTCAATTTTGACCCATTTCAGGCACAGAAATGACTTTAAACACACTTATTTTAGTTGACAAAGTCATAATTCACATCCAACAGTCATTTACAGTCAAAAGATTAAAGGTTAAAATTTCATCCATATTGACCATTTTGGGATCGTTCGACATGTCCGGAGTCATTGTTTTTCATACGAAAATTGATTTTTTGAACTGTACCAAAAATGATTCAAAATGTCAATTGGATCGTGCCTCATGTTGAATAACCACTTTTTAAACCCTCACAGTGACCAAAATTGCCAATTTTACACAGTTTTGCTTACTCAAAAGCTTCAATTTTGACCCATTTCAGGCACAGAAATGACTTTAAACACACTTATTTTAGTTGACAAAGCCATAATTCACATCCAACAGTCATTTAGAGTCAAAAGATTAAATGTTAAAATTTCATCATTATAGACCATTTTGGGAACGTTCGACAGGTCCGGAGTCATCGTTTTTCGTCTGAAAATTGATTTTTTGGACTGTACCAAAAATGATTCAAAATGTCAATTGGATCGTGCCTCATGTTGAATAACCACTTTTTAAACCCTCAGAGTGACCAAAATTGCCATTTTTACAGAGTTTTGATTACTCAAAAGCTTCAATTTTGACCCATTTCAGGCACAGAAATGACTTTAAACACACTTATTTTAGTTGACAAAGTCATAATTCACATCCAACAGTCATTTACAGTCAAAAGATTAAATGTTAAAATTTCATCCATATTGACCATTTTGGGATCGTTCGACATGTCCGGAGTCATCGTTTTTCATCCGAAAATTGATTTTTTGGACTGTACCAAAAATGATTCAAAATGTCAATTGGATCGTGCCTCATGTTGAATAACCACTTTTTAAACCCTCACAGTGACCAAAATTGCCAATTTTACACAGTTTTGCTTACTCAAAAGCTTCAATTTTGACCCATTTCAGGCACAGAAATGACTTTAAACACACTTATTTTAGTTGACAAAGCCATAATTCACATCCAA
This sequence comes from Lissotriton vulgaris, assembly GCF_964263255.1. NCBI lineage: Eukaryota > Metazoa > Chordata > Amphibia > Caudata > Salamandridae > Lissotriton > Lissotriton vulgaris. The sequence goes on along the minus strand of NW_028248873.1, from coordinate 36,867 downwards.
CAGTCATTTAGAGTCAAAAGATTAAATGTTAAAATTTCATCCATATTGACCATTTTGGGATCGTTCGACATGTCCGGGGTCATTGTTTTTCATCCGAAAATTGATTTTTTGGACTGTACCAAAAATGATTCAAAATGTCAATTGGATCGTGCCTCATGTTGAATAACCACTTTTTAAACCCTCACAGTGACCAAAATTGCCATTTTTACAGAGTTTTGATTACTCAAAAGCTTCAATTTTGACCCATTTCAGGCACAGAAATGACTTTAAACACACTTATTTTAGTTGACAAAGTCATAATTCACATCCAACAGTCATTTACAGTCAAAAGATTAAATGTTAAAATTTCATCCATATTGACCATTTTGGGATCGTGCGACATGTCCGGAGTCATCGTTTTTCATCCGAAAATTGATTTTTTGGACTGTACCAAAAATGATTCCAAATGTCAATTGGATCGTGCCTCATTTTGAATAACCACTTTTTAAACCCTCACAGTGACCAAAATTGCCAATTTTACAGAGTTTTGCTTACACAAAAGCTTCAATTTTGACCCGTTTCAGGCACAGAAATGACTTTAAACACACTTATTTTAGTTGACAAAGTCATTATTCACATCCAACAGTCATTTAGAGTCAAAAGATTAAATGTTAAAATTTCATCCATATTGACCATTTTGGGATCGTTCGACATGTCCGGAGTCATCGTTTTTCATCCGAAAATTGATTTTTTGGACTGTACCAAAAATTATTCAAAATGTCAATTGGATCGTGCCTCATGTTGAATAACCACTTTTTAAACCCTCACAGTGACCAAAATTGCCATTTTTACAGAGTTTTGCTTACACAAAAGCTTCAATTTTGACCCGTTTCAGGCACAGAAATGACTTTAAACACACTTATTTTAGTTGACAAAGTCATAATTCACATCCAACAGTCATTTAGAGTCAAAAGATAAATGTTAAAATTTCATCATTATAGACCATTTTGGGAACGTTCGACAGGTCCGGAGTCATCGTTTTTCGTCTGAAAATTGATTTTTTGGACTGTACCAAAAATGATTCAAAATGTCAATTGGATCGTGCCTCATGTTGAATAACCACTTTTTAAACCCTCAGAGTGACCAAAATTGCCATTTTTACAGAGTTTTGATTACTCAAAAGCTTCAATTTTGACCCATTTCAGGCACAGAAATGACTTTAAACACACTTATTTTAGTTGACAAAGTCATAATTCACATCCAACAGTCATTTACAGTCAAAAGATTAAATGTTAAAATTTCATCCATATTGACCATTTTGGGATCGTTCGACATGTCCGGAGTCATCGTTTTTCATCCGAAAATTGATTTTTTGGACTGTACGAAAAATGATTCAAAATGTCAATTGGATCGTGCCTCATGTTGAATAACCACTTTTTAAACCCTCACAGTGACCAAAATTGCCATTTTTACAGAGTTTTGATTACTCAAAAGCTTCAATTTTGATCCATTTCAGGCACAGAAATGACTTTAAACACACTTATTTTAGTTGACAAAGTCATAATTCACATCCAACAGTCATTTACAGTCAAAAGATTAAATGTTAAAATTTCATCCATATTGACCATTTTGGGATCGTTCGACATGTCCGGAGTCATCGTTTTTCATCCGAAAATTGATTTTTTGGACTGTACCAAAAATGATTCCAAATGTCAATTGGATCGTGCCTCATTTTGAATAACCACTTTTTAAACCCTCACAGTGACCAAAATTGCCAATTTTCTAGAGTTTTGCTTACACAAAAGCTTCAATTTTGACCCGTTTCAGGCACAGAAATGACTTTAAACACACTTATTTTAGTTGACAAAGTCATTATTCACATCCAACAGTCATTTAGAGTCAAAAGATTAAATGTTAAAATTTCATCCATATTGACCATTTTGGGATCGTTCGACATGTCCGGAGTCATCGTTTTTCATCCGAAAATTGATTTTTTGGACTGTACCAAAAATTATTCAAAATGTCAATTGGATCGTGCCTCATGTTGAATAACCACTTTTTAAACCCTCACAGTGACCAAAATTGCCATTTTTACAGAGTTTTGATTACTCAAAAGCTTCAATTTTGACCCATTTCAGGCACAGAAATGACTTTAAACACACTTATTTTAGTTGACAAAGTCATAATTCACATCCAACAGTCATTTACAGTCAAAAGATTAAATGTTAAAATTTCATCCATATTGACCATTTTGGGATCGTTCGACATGTCCGGAGTCATCGTTTTTCATCCGAAAATTGATTTTTTGGACTGTACCAAAAATGATTCAAAATGTCAATTGGATCGTGCCTCATGTTGAATAACCACTTTTTAAACCCTCACAGTGACCAAAATTGCCATTTTTACAGAGTTTTGCTTACTCAAAAGCTTCAATTTTGACCCATTTCAGGCACAGAAATGACTTTAAACACACTTATTTTAGTTGACAAAGCCATAATTCACATCCAACAGTCATTTAGAGTCAAAAGATTAAATGTTAAAATTTCATCCATATTGACCATTTTGGGATCGTTCGACATGTCCGGAGTCATCGTTTTTCGTCTGAAAATTGATTTTTTGGACTGTACCAAAAATGATTCAAAATGTCAATTGGATCGTACCTCATGTTGAATAACCACTTTTTAAACCCTCAGAGTGACCAAAATTGCCATTTTTACAGAGTTTTGATTACTCAAAAGCTTCAATTTTGACCCATTTCAGGCACAGAAATGACTTTAAACACACTTATTTTAGTTGACAAAGTCATAATTCACATCCAACAGTCATTTACAGTCAAAAGATTAAATGTTAAAATTTCATCCATATTGACCATTTTGGGATCGTTCGACATGTCCGGAGTCATCGTTTATCATCCGAAAATTGATTTTTTGGACTGTACCAAAAATGATTCAAAATGTCAATTGGATCATGCCTCATGTTGAATAACCACTTTTTAAACCCTCACAGTGACCAAAATTGCCATTTTTACAGAGTTTTGATTACTCAAAAGCTTCAATTTTGACCCATTTCAGGCACAGAAATGACTTTAAACACACTTATTTTAGTTGACAAAGTCATAATTCACATCCAACAGTCATTTACAGTCAAAAGATTAAATGTTAAAATTTCATCCATATTGACCATTTTGGGATCGTTCGACATGTCCGGAGTCATCGTTTTTCATCCGAAAATTGATTTTTTGGACTGTACCAAAAAAGATTCAAAATGTCAATTGGATCGTGCCTCATGTTGAATAACCACTTTTTAAACCCTCACAGTGACCAAAATTGCCAATTTTACAGAGTTTTGCTTACACAAAAGCTTCAATTTTGACCCGTTTCAGGCACAGAAATGACTTTAAACACACTTATTTTAGTTGACAAAGTCATTATTCACATCCAACAGTCATTTAGAGTCAAAAGATTAAATGTTGAAATTTCATCCATATTGACCATTTTGGGATCGTTCGACATGTCCGGAGTCATCGTTTTTCATCCGAAAATTGATTTTTTGGACTGTACCAAAAATGATTCAAAATGTCAATTGGATCGTGCCTCATGTTGAATAACCACTTTTTAAACCCTCACAGTGACCAAAATTGCCATTTTTACAGAGTTTTGATTACTCAAAAGCTTCAATTTTGACCCATTTCAGGCACAGAAATGACTTTAAACACACTTATTTTAGTTGACAAAGTCATAATTCACATCCAACAGTCATTTACAGTCAAAAGATTAAATGTTAAAATTTCATCCATATTGACCATTTTGGGATCGTTCGACATATCATCTGTCATCGTTTTTCATCCGAAAATGGATTATTTGGACTGTACCAAAAATGATTCAAAATGTCAATTGGATCGTGCCTCATGTTGAATAACCACTTTTTAAACCCTCACAGTGACCAAAATTGCCATTTTTACAGAGTTTTGCTTACACAAAAGCTTCAATTTTGACCCGTTTCAGGCACAGAAATGACTTTAAACACACTTATTTTAGTTGACAAAGTCATAATTCACATCCAACAGTCATTTAGAGTCAAAAGATTAAATGTTAAAATTTCATCATTATAGACCATTTTGGGAACGTTCGACAGGTCCGGAGTCATCGTTTTTCGTCTGAAAATTGATTTTTTGGACTGTACCAAAAATGATTCAAAATGTCAATTGGATCGTGCCTCATGTTGAATAACCACTTTTTAAACCCTCAGAGTGACCAAAATTGCCATTTTTACAGAGTTTTGATTACTCAAAAGCTTCAATTTTTACCCCTTTGAGGCACAGAAATGACTTTAAACACACTTATTTTAGTTGACAAAGTCATAATTCACATCCAACAGTCATTTACAGTCAAAAGATTAAATGTTAAAATTTCATCCATATTGACCATTTTGGGATCGTTCGACATGTCCGGAGTCATCGTTTTTCATCCGAAAATTGATTTTTTGGACTGTACCAAAAATGATTCCAAATGTCAATTGGATCGTGCCTCATTTTGAATAACCACTTTTTAAACCCTCACAATGACCAAAATTGCCAATTTTACAGAGTTTTGCTTACACAAAAGCTTCAATTTTGACCCGTTTCAGGCACAGAAATGACTTTAAACACACTTATTTTAGTTGACAAAGTCATTATTCACATCCAACAGTCATTTAGAGTCAAAAGATTAAATGTTAAAATTTCATCCATATTGACCATTTTGGGATCGTTCGACATGTCCGGAGTCATTGTTTTTCATCCGAAAATTGATTTTTTGGACTGTACCAAAAATGATTCAAAATGTCAATTGGATCGTGCCTCATGTTGAATAACCACTTTTTAAACCCTCACAGTGACCAAAATTGCCAATTTTACACAGTTTTGCTTACTCAAAAGCTTCAATTTTGACCCATTTCAGGCACAGAAATGACTTTAAACACACTTATTTTAGTTGACAAAGCCATAATTCACATCCAACAGTCATTTAGAGTCAAAAGATTAAATGTTAAAATTTCATCCATATTGACCATTTTGGGATCGTTCGACATGTCCGGGGTCATTGTTTTTCATCCGAAAATTGATTTTTTGGACTGTACCAAAAATGATTCAAAATGTCAATTGGATCGTGCCTCATGTTGAATAACCACTTTTTAAACCCTCACAGTGACCAAAATTGCCATTTTTACAGAGTTTTGCTTACTCAAAAGCTTCAATTTTGACCCATTTCAGGCACAGAAATGACTTTAAACACACTTATTTTAGTTGACAAAGTCATAATTCACATCCAACAGTCATTTACAGTCAAAAGATTAAATGTTAAAATTTCATCCATATTGACCATTTTGGGATCGTTCGACATGTCCGGAGTCATCGTTTTTCATCCGAAAATTGATTTTTTGGACTGTACCAAAAATGATTCAAAATGTCAATTGGATCGTGCCTCATGTTGAATAACCACTTTTTAAACCCTCACAGTGACCAAAATTGCCATTTTTACAGAGTTTTGATTACTCAAAAGCTTCAATTTTGACCCATTTCAGGCACAGAAATGACTTTAAACACACTTATTTTAGTTGACAAAGTCATAATTCACATCCAACAGTCATTTACAGTCAAAAGATTAAAGGTTAAAATTTCATCCATATTGACCATTTTGGGATCGTTCGACATGTCCGGAGTCATTGTTTTTCATACGAAAATTGATTTTTTGAACTGTACCAAAAATGATTCAAAATGTCAATTGGATCGTGCCTCATGTTGAATAACCACTTTTTAAACCCTCACAGTGACCAAAATTGCCAATTTTACACAGTTTTGCTTACTCAAAAGCTTCAATTTTGACCCATTTCAGGCACAGAAATGACTTTAAACACACTTATTTTAGTTGACAAAGCCATAATTCACATCCAACAGTCATTTAGAGTCAAAAGATTAAATGTTAAAATTTCATCATTATAGACCATTTTGGGAACGTTCGACAGGTCCGGAGTCATCGTTTTTCGTCTGAAAATTGATTTTTTGGACTGTACCAAAAATGATTCAAAATGTCAATTGGATCGTGCCTCATGTTGAATAACCACTTTTTAAACCCTCAGAGTGACCAAAATTGCCATTTTTACAGAGTTTTGATTACTCAAATGCTTCAATTTTGACCCATTTCAGGCACAGAAATGACTTTAAACACACTTATTTTAGTTGACAAAGTCATAATTCACATCCAACAGTCATTTACAGTCAAAAGATTAAAGGTTAAAATTTCATCCATATTGACCATTTTGGGATCGTTCGACATGTCCGGAGTCATTGTTTTTCATACGAAAATTGATTTTTTGAACTGTACCAAAAATGATTCAAAATGTCAATTGGATCGTGCCTCATGTTGAATAACCACTTTTTAAACCCTCACAGTGACCAAAATTGCCAATTTTACACAGTTTTGCTTACTCAAAAGCTTCAATTTTGACCCATTTCAGGCACAGAAATGACTTTAAACACACTTATTTTAGTTGACAAAGCCATAATTCACATCCAACAGTCATTTAGAGTCAAAAGATTAAATGTTAAAATTTCATCATTATAGACCATTTTGGGAACGTTCGACAGGTCCGGAGTCATCGTTTTTCGTCTGAAAATTGATTTTTTGGACTGTACCAAAAATGATTCAAAATGTCAATTGGATCGTGCCTCATGTTGAATAACCACTTTTTAAACCCTCAGAGTGACCAAAATTGCCATTTTTACAGAGTTTTGATTACTCAAAAGCTTCAATTTTGACCCATTTCAGGCACAGAAATGACTTTAAACACACTTATTTTAGTTGACAAAGTCATAATTCACATCCAACAGTCATTTACAGTCAAAAGATTAAATGTTAAAATTTCATCCATATTGACCATTTTGGGATCGTTCGACATGTCCGGAGTCATCGTTTTTCATCCGAAAATTGATTTTTTGGACTGTACCAAAAATTATTCAAAATGTCAATTGGATCGTGCCTCATGTTGAATAACCACTTTTTAAACCCTCACAGTGACCAAAATTGCCATTTTTACAGAGTTTTGATTACTCAAAAGCTTCAATTTTGACCCATTTCAGGCACAGAAATGACTTTAAACACACTTATTTTAGTTGACAAAGTCATAATTCACATCCAACAGTCATTTACAGTCAAAAGATTAAAGGTTAAAATTTCATCCATATTGACCATTTTGGGATCGTTCGACATGTCCGGAGTCATCGTTTTTCATCCGAAAATTGATTTTTTGGACTGTACCAAAAATGATTCAAAATGTCAATTGGATCGTGCCTCATGTTGAATAACCACTTTTTAAACCCTCACAGTGACCAAAATTGCCATTTTTACAGAGTTTTGATTACTCAAAAGCTTCAATTTTGACCCATTTCAGGCACAGAAATGACTTTAAACACACTTATTTTAGTTGACAAAGTCATAATTCACATCCAACAGTCATTTACAGTCAAAAGATTAAAGGTTAAAATTTCATCCATATTGACCATTTTGGGATCGTTCGACATGTCCGGAGTCATTGTTTTTCATCCGAAAATTGATTTTTTGGACTGTACCAAAAATGATTCAAAATGTCAATTGGATCGTGCCTCATGTTGAATAACCACTTTTTAAACCCTCACAGTGACCAAAATTGCCAATTTTACACAGTTTTGCTTACTCAAAAGCTTCAATTTTGACCCATTTCAGGCACAGAAATGACTTTAAACACACTTATTTTAGTTGACAAAGCCATAATTCACATCCAACAGTCATTTAGAGTCAAAAGATTAAATGTTAAAATTTCATCCATATTGACCATTTTGGGATCGTTCGACATGTCCGGAGTCATCGTTTTTCGTCTGAAAATTGATTTTTTGGACTGTACCAAAAATGATTCAAAATGTCAATTGGATCGTGCCTCATGTTGAATAACCACTTTTTAAACCCTCAGAGTGACCAAAATTGCCATTTTTACAGAGTTTTGATTACTCAAAAGCTTCAATTTTGACCCATTTCAGGCACAGAAATGACTTTAAACACACTTATTTTAGTTGACAAAGTCATAATTCACATCCAACAGTCATTTACAGTCAAAAGATTAAATGTTAAAATTTCATCCATATTGACCATTTTGGGATCGTTCGACATGTCCGGAGTCATCGTTTATCATCCGAAAATTGATTTTTTGGACTGTACCAAAAATGATTCAAAATGTCAATTGGATCATGCCTCATGTTGAATAACCACTTTTTAAACCCTCACAGTGACCAAAATTGCCATTTTTACAGAGTTTTGATTACTCAAAAGCTTCAATTTTGACCCATTTCAGGCACAGAAATGACTTTAAACACACTTATTTTAGTTGACAAAGTCATAATTCACATCCAACAGTCATTTACAGTCAAAAGATTAAATGTTAAAATTTCATCCATATTGACCATTTTGGGATCGTTCGACATGTCCGGAGTCATCGTTTTTCATCCGAAAATTGATTTTTTGGACTGTACCAAAAAAGATTCAAAATGTCAATTGGATCGTGCCTCATGTTGAATAACCACTTTTTAAACCCTCACAGTGACCAAAATTGCCAATTTTACAGAGTTTTGCTTACACAAAAGCTTCAATTTTGACCCGTTTCAGGCACAGAAATGACTTTAAACACACTTATTTTAGTTGACAAAGTCATTATTCACATCCAACAGTCATTTAGAGTCAAAAGATTAAATGTTGAAATTTCATCCATATTGACCATTTTGGGATCGTTCGACATGTCCGGAGTCATCGTTTTTCATCCGAAAATTGATTTTTTGGACTGTACCAAAAATGATTCAAAATGTCAATTGGATCGTGCCTCATGTTGAATAACCACTTTTTAAACCCTCACAGTGACCAAAATTGCCATTTTTACAGAGTTTTGATTACTCAAAAGCTTCAATTTTGACCCCTTTGAGGCACAGAAATGACTTTAAACACACTTATTTTAGTTGACAAAGTCATAATTCACATCCAACAGTCATTTACAGTCAAAAGATTAAATGTTAAAATTTCATCCATATTGACCATTTTGGGATCGTTCGACATGTCCGGAGTCATCGTTTTTCATCCGAAAATTGATTTTTTGGACTGTACCAAAAATGATTCCAAATGTCAATTGGATCGTGCCTCATTTTGAATAACCACTTTTTAAACCCTCACAATGACCAAAATTGCCAATTTTACAGAGTTTTGCTTACACAAAAGCTTCAATTTTGACCCGTTTCAGGCACAGAAATGACTTTAAACACACTTATTTTAGTTGACAAAGCCATAATTCACATCCAACAGTCATTTAGAGTCAAAAGATTAAATGTTAAAATTTCATCCATATTGACCATTTTGGGATCGTTCGACATGTCCGGGGTCATTGTTTTTCATCCGAAAATTGATTTTTTGGACTGTACCAAAAATGATTCAAAATGTCAATTGGATCGTGCCTCATGTTGAATAACCACTTTTTAAACCCTCACAGTGACCAAAATTGCCATTTTTACAGAGTTTTGCTTACTCAAAAGCTTCAATTTTGACCCATTTCAGGCACAGAAATGACTTTAAACACACTTATTTTAGTTGACAAAGTCATAATTCACATCCAACAGTCATTTACAGTCAAAAGATTAAATGTTAAAATTTCATCCATATTGACCATTTTGGGATCGTTCGACATGTCCGGAGTCATCGTTTTTCATCCGAAAATTGATTTTTTGGACTGTACCAAAAATGATTCAAAATGTCAATTGGATCGTGCCTCATGTTGAATAACCACTTTTTAAACCCTCACAGTGACCAAAATTGCCATTTTTACAGAGTTTTGATTACTCAAAAGCTTCAATTTTGACCCATTTCAGGCACAGAAATGACTTTAAACACACTTATTTTAGTTGACAAAGTCATAATTCACATCCAACAGTCATTTACAGTCAAAAGATTAAAGGTTAAAATTTCATCCATATTGACCATTTTGGGATCGTTCGACATGTCCGGAGTCATTGTTTTTCATACGAAAATTGATTTTTTGAACTGTACCAAAAATGATTCAAAATGTCAATTGGATCGTGCCTCATGTTGAATAACCACTTTTTAAACCCTCACAGTGACCAAAATTGCCAATTTTACACAGTTTTGCTTACTCAAAAGCTTCAATTTTGACCCATTTCAGGCACAGAAATGACTTTAAACACACTTATTTTAGTTGACAAAGCCATAATTCACATCCAACAGTCATTTAGAGTCAAAAGATTAAATGTTAAAATTTCATCATTATAGACCATTTTGGGAACGTTCGACAGGTCCGGAGTCATCGTTTTTCGTCTGAAAATTGATTTTTTGGACTGTACCAAAAATGATTCAAAATGTCAATTGGATCGTGCCTCATGTTGAATAACCACTTTTTAAACCCTCAGAGTGACCAAAATTGCCATTTTTACAGAGTTTTGATTACTCAAAAGCTTCAATTTTGACCCATTTCAGGCACAGAAATGACTTTAAACACACTTATTTTAGTTGACAAAGTCATAATTCACATCCAACAGTCATTTACAGTCAAAAGATTAAATGTTAAAATTTCATCCATATTGACCATTTTGGGATCGTTCGACATGTCCGGAGTCATCGTTTTTCATCCGAAAATTGATTTTTTGGACTGTACCAAAAATGATTCAAAATGTCAATTGGATCGTGCCTCATGTTGAATAACCACTTTTTAAACCCTCACAGTGACCAAAATTGCCAATTTTACACAGTTTTGCTTACTCAAAAGCTTCAATTTTGACCCATTTCAGGCACAGAAATGACTTTAAACACACTTATTTTAGTTGACAAAGCCATAATTCACATCCAACAGTCATTTAGAGTCAAAAGATTAAATGTTAAAATTTCATCCATATTGACCATTTTGGGATCGTTCGACATGTCCGGGGTCATTGTTTTTCATCCGAAAATTGATTTTTTGGACTGTACCAAAAATGATTCAAAATGTCAATTGGATCGTGCCTCATGTTGAATAACCACTTTTTAAACCCTCACAGTGACCAAAATTGCCATTTTTACAGAGTTTTGATTACTCAAAAGCTTCAATTTTGACCCATTTCAGGCACAGAAATGACTTTAAACACACTTATTTTAGTTGACAAAGTCATAATTCACATCCAACAGTCATTTACAGTCAAAAGATTAAATGTTAAAATTTCATCCATATTGACCATTTTGGGATCGTGCGACATGTCCGGAGTCATCGTTTTTCATCCGAAAATTGATTTTTTGGACTGTACCAAAAATGATTCCAAATGTCAATTGGATCGTGCCTCATTTTGAATAACCACTTTTTAAACCCTCACAGTGACCAAAATTGCCAATTTTACAGAGTTTTGCTTACACAAAAGCTTCAATTTTGACCCGTTTCAGGCACAGAAATGACTTTAAACACACTTATTTTAGTTGACAAAGTCATTATTCACATCCAACAGTCATTTAGAGTCAAAAGATTAAATGTTAAAATTTCATCCATATTGACCATTTTGGGATCGTTCGACATGTCCGGAGTCATCGTTTTTCATCCGAAAATTGATTTTTTGGACTGTACCAAAAATTATTCAAAATGTCAATTGGATCGTGCCTCATGTTGAATAACCACTTTTTAAACCCTCACAGTGACCAAAATTGCCATTTTTACAGAGTTTTGCTTACACAAAAGCTTCAATTTTGACCCGTTTCAGGCACAGAAATGACTTTAAACACACTTATTTTAGTTGACAAAGTCATAATTCACATCCAACAGTCATTTAGAGTCAAAAGATAAATGTTAAAATTTCATCATTATAGACCATTTTGGGAACGTTCGACAGGTCCGGAGTCATCGTTTTTCGTCTGAAAATTGATTTTTTGGACTGTACCAAAAATGATTCAAAATGTCAATTGGATCGTGCCTCATGTTGAATAACCACTTTTTAAACCCTCAGAGTGACCAAAATTGCCATTTTTACAGAGTTTTGATTACTCAAAAGCTTCAATTTTGACCCATTTCAGGCACAGAAATGACTTTAAACACACTTATTTTAGTTGACAAAGTCATAATTCACATCCAACAGTCATTTACAGTCAAAAGATTAAATGTTAAAATTTCATCCATATTGACCATTTTGGGATCGTTCGACATGTCCGGAGTCATCGTTTTTCATCCGAAAATTGATTTTTTGGACTGTACGAAAAATGATTCAAAATGTCAATTGGATCGTGCCTCATGTTGAATAACCACTTTTTAAACCCTCACAGTGACCAAAATTGCCATTTTTACAGAGTTTTGATTACTCAAAAGCTTCAATTTTGATCCATTTCAGGCACAGAAATGACTTTAAACACACTTATTTTAGTTGACAAAGTCATAATTCACATCCAACAGTCATTTACAGTCAAAAGATTAAATGTTAAAATTTCATCCATATTGACCATTTTGGGATCGTTCGACATGTCCGGAGTCATCGTTTTTCATCCGAAAATTGATTTTTTGGACTGTACCAAAAATGATTCCAAATGTCAATTGGATCGTGCCTCATTTTGAATAACCACTTTTTAAACCCTCACAGTGACCAAAATTGCCAATTTTCTAGAGTTTTGCTTACACAAAAGCTTCAATTTTGACCCGTTTCAGGCACAGAAATGACTTTAAACACACTTATTTTAGTTGACAAAGTCATTATTCACATCCAACAGTCATTTAGAGTCAAAAGATTAAATGTTAAAATTTCATCCATATTGACCATTTTGGGATCGTTCGACATGTCCGGAGTCATCGTTTTTCATCCGAAAATTGATTTTTTGGACTGTACCAAAAATTATTCAAAATGTCAATTGGATCGTGCCTCATGTTGAATAACCACTTTTTAAACCCTCACAGTGACCAAAATTGCCATTTTTACAGAGTTTTGATTACTCAAAAGCTTCAATTTTGACCCATTTCAGGCACAGAAATGACTTTAAACACACTTATTTTAGTTGACAAAGTCATAATTCACATCCAACAGTCATTTACAGTCAAAAGATTAAATGTTAAAATTTCATCCATATTGACCATTTTGGGATCGTTCGACATGTCCGGAGTCATCGTTTTTCATCCGAAAATTGATTTTTTGGACTGTACCAAAAATGATTCAAAATGTCAATTGGATCGTGCCTCATGTTGAATAACCACTTTTTAAACCCTCACAGTGACCAAAATTGCCATTTTTACAGAGTTTTGCTTACTCAAAAGCTTCAATTTTGACCCATTTCAGGCACAGAAATGACTTTAAACACACTTATTTTAGTTGACAAAGTCATAATTCACATCCAACAGTCATTTACAGTCAAAAGATTAAATGTTAAAATTTCATCCATATTGACCATTTTGGGATCGTTCGACATGTCCGGAGTCATTGTTTTTCATCCGAAAATTGATTTTTTGGACTGTACCAAAAATGATTTAAAATGTCAATTGGATCGTGCCTCATGTTGAATAACCACTTTTTAAACCCTCACAGTGACCAAAATTGCCATTTTTACAGAGTTTTGCTTACTCAAAAGCTTCAATTTTGACCCATTTCAGGCACAGAAATGACTTTAAACACACTTATTTTAGTTGACAAAGTCATAATTCACATCCAACAGTCATTTACAGTCAAAAGATTAAATGTTAAAATTTCATCCATATTGACCATTTTGGGATCGTTCGACATGTCCGGAGTCATCGTTTTTCATCTGAAAATTGATTTTTTGGACTGTACCAAAAATGATTCAAAATGTCAATTGGATCATGCCTCATGTTGAATAACCACTTTTTAAACCCTCACAGTGACCAAAATTGCCATTTTTACAGAGTTTTGATTACTCAAAAGCTTCAATTTTTACCCCTTTGAGGCACAGAAATGACTTTAAACACACTTATTTTAGTTGACAAAGTCATAATTCACATCCAACAGTCATTTACAGTCAAAAGATTAAATGTTAAAATTTCATCCATATTGACCATTTTGGGATCGTTCGACATGTCCGGAGTCATTGTTTTTCATCCGAAAATTGATTTTTTGGACTGTACCAAAAATGATTCAAAATGTCAATTGGATCGTGCCTCATGTTGAATAACCACTTTTTAAACCCTCACAGTGACCAAAATTGCCATTTTTACAGAGTTTTGCTTACTCAAAAGCTTCAATTTTGACCCATTTCAGGCACAGAAATGACTTTAAACACACTTATTTTAGTTGACAAAGTCATAATTCACATCCAACAGTCATTTACAGTCAAAAGATTAAATGTTAAAATTTCATCCATATTGACCATTTTGGGATCGTTCGACATGTCCGGAGTCATCGTTTTTCATCTGAAAATTGATTTTTTGGACTGTACCAAAAATGATTCAAATGTCAATTGGATCATGCCTCATGTTGAATAACCACTTTTTAAACCCTCACAGTGACCAAAATTGCCATTTTTACAGAGTTTTGATTACTCAAAAGCTTCAATTTTTACCCCTTTGAGGCACAGAAATGACTTTAAACACACTTATTTTAGTTGACAAAGTCATAATTCACATCCAACAGTCATTTACAGTCAAAAGATTAAATGTTAAAATTACATCCATATTGACCATTTTGGGATCGTTCGACATGTCCGGAGTCATCGTTTTTCATCCGAAAATTGATTTTTTGAACTGTACCAAAAATGATTCAAAATGTCAATTGGATCGTGCCTCATGTTGAATAACCACTTTTTAAACCCTCACAGTGACCAAAATTGCCAATTTTACACAGTTTTGCTTACTCAAAAGCTTCAATTTTGACCCATTTCAGGCACAGAAATGACTTTAAACACACTTATTTTAGTTGACAAAGCCATAATTCACATCCAACAGTCATTTAGAGTCAAAAGATTAAATGTTAAAATTTCATCATTATAGACCATTTTGGGAACGTTCGACAGGTCCGAAGTCATCGTTTTTCGTCTAAAAATTGATTTTTTTGGACTGTACCAAAAAAGATTCAAAATGTCAATTGGATCGTGCCTCATGTTGAATAACCACTTTTTAAACCCTCAGAGTGACCAAAATTGCCATTTATACAGAGTTTTGATTACTCAAAAGCTTAAATTTTTACCCCTTTGAGGCACAGAAATGACTTTAAACACACTTATTTTAGTTGACAAAGTCATAATTCACATCCAACAGTCATTTACAGTCAAAAGATTAAAAGTTAAAATTTCATCCATATTGACCATTTTGGGATCGTTCGACATGTCCGGAGTCATCGTTTTTCATCCGAAAATTGATTTTTTGGACTGTACCAAAAATGATTCAAAATGTCAATTGGATCGTGCCTCATGTTGAATAACCACTTTTTAAACCCTCACAGTGACCAAAATTGCCATTTTTACAGAGTTTTGATTACTCAAAAGCTTCAATTTTGACCCATTTCAGGCACAGAAATGACTTTAAACACACTTATTTTAGTTGACAAAGTCATAATTCACATCCAACAGTCATTTACAGTCAAAAGATTAAATGTTAAAATTTCATCCATATTGACCATTTTGGGATCGTTCGACATGTCCGGAGTCATCGTTTTTCATCCGAAAATTGATTTTTTGGACTGTACCAAAAATGATTCCAAATGTCAATTGGATCGTGCCTCATTTTGAATAACCACTTTTTAAACCCTCACAATGACCAAAATTGCCAATTTTACAGAGTTTTGCTTACACAAAAGCTTCAATTTTGACCCGTTTCAGGCACAGAAATGACTTTAAACACACTTATTTTAGTTGACAAAGTCATTATTCACATCCAACAGTCATTTAGAGTCAAAAGATTAAATGTTAAAATTTCATCCATATTGACCATTTTGGGATCGTTCGACATGTCCGGAGTCATTGTTTTTCATCCGAAAATTGATTTTTTGGACTGTACCAAAAATGATTCAAAATGTCAATTGGATCGTGCCTCATGTTGAATAACCACTTTTTAAACCCTCACAGTGACCAAAATTGCCAATTTTACACAGTTTTGCTTACTCAAAAGCTTCAATTTTGACCCATTTCAGGCACAGAAATGACTTTAAACACACTTATTTTAGTTGACAAAGCCATAATTCACATCCAACAGTCATTTAGAGTCAAAAGATTAAATGTTAAAATTTCATCCATATTGACCATTTTGGGATCGTTCGACATGTCCGGGGTCATTGTTTTTCATCCGAAAATTGATTTTTTGGACTGTACCAAAAATGATTCAAAATGTCAATTGGATCGTGCCTCATGTTGAATAACCACTTTTTAAACCCTCACAGTGACCAAAATTGCCATTTTTACAGAGTTTTGCTTACTCAAAAGCTTCAATTTTGACCCATTTCAGGCACAGAAATGACTTTAAACACACTTATTTTAGTTGACAAAGTCATAATTCACATCCAACAGTCATTTACAGTCAAAAGATTAAATGTTAAAATTTCATCCATATTGACCATTTTGGGATCGTTCGACATGTCCGGAGTCATCGTTTTTCATCCGAAAATTGATTTTTTGGACTGTACCAAAAATGATTCAAAATGTCAATTGGATCGTGCCTCATGTTGAATAACCACTTTTTAAACCCTCACAGTGACCAAAATTGCCATTTTTACAGAGTTTTGATTACTCAAAAGCTTCAATTTTGACCCATTTCAGGCACAGAAATGACTTTAAACACACTTATTTTAGTTGACAAAGTCATAATTCACATCCAACAGTCATTTACAGTCAAAAGATTAAAGGTTAAAATTTCATCCATATTGACCATTTTGGGATCGTTCGACATGTCCGGAGTCATTGTTTTTCATACGAAAATTGATTTTTTGAACTGTACCAAAAATGATTCAAAATGTCAATTGGATCGTGCCTCATGTTGAATAACCACTTTTTAAACCCTCACAGTGACCAAAATTGCCAATTTTACACAGTTTTGCTTACTCAAAAGCTTCAATTTTGACCCATTTCAGGCACAGAAATGACTTTAAACACACTTATTTTAGTTGACAAAGCCATAATTCACATCCAACAGTCATTTAGAGTCAAAAGATTAAATGTTAAAATTTCATCATTATAGACCATTTTGGGAACGTTCGACAGGTCCGGAGTCATCGTTTTTCGTCTGAAAATTGATTTTTTGGACTGTACCAAAAATGATTCAAAATGTCAATTGGATCGTGCCTCATGTTGAATAACCACTTTTTAAACCCTCAGAGTGACCAAAATTGCCATTTTTACAGAGTTTTGATTACTCAAAAGCTTAATTTTGACCCATTTCAGGCACAGAAATGACTTTAAACACACTTATTTTAGTTGACAAAGTCGAAATTCACATCCAACAGTCATTTACAGTCAAAAGATTAAATGTTAAAATTTCATCCATATTGACCATTTTGGGATCGTTCGACATGTCCGGAGTCATCGTTTTTCATCCGAAAATTGATTTTTTGGACTGTACCAAAAATGATTCAAAATGTCAATTGGATCGTGCCTCATGTTGAATAACCACTTTTTAAACCCTCACAGTGACCAAAATTGCCAATTTTACAGAGTTTTGCTTACTCAAAAGCTTCAATTTTGACCCGTTTCAGGCACAGAAATGACTTTAAACACACTTATTTTAGTTGACAAAGTCATTATTCACATCCAACAGTCATTTAGAGTCAAAAGATTAAATGTTAAAATTTCATCCATATTGACCATTTTGGGATCGTTCGACATGTCCGGAGTCATCGTTTTTCAGCCGAAAATTGATTTTTTGGACTGTACCAAAAATGATTCAAAATGTCAATTGGATCGTGCCTCATGTTGAATAACCACTTTTTAAACCCTCTCTGTGACCAAAATTGCCAATTTTACAGAGTTTTGCTTACTCAAAAGCTTCAATTTTGACCCGTTTCAGGCACAGAAATGACTTTAAACACACTTATTTTAGTTGACAAAGTCATTATTCACATCCAACAGTCATTTAGAGTCAAAAGATTAAATGTTAAAATTTCATCCATATTGACCATTTTGGGATCGTTCTACATGTCCGGAGTCATTGTTTTTCATCCGAAAATTGATTTTTGGACTGTACCAAAAATGATTCAAAATGTCAATTGGATCGTGCCTCATGTTGAATAACCACTTTTTAAACCCTCACAGTGACCAAAATTGCCATTTTTACAGAGTTTTGATTACTCAAAAGCTTCAATTTTGACCCATTTCAGGCACAGAAATGACTTTAAACACACTTATTTTAGTTGACAAAGTCATAATTCACATCCAACAGTCATTTACAGTCAAAAGATTAAATGTTAAAATTTCATCCATATTGACCATTTTGGGATCGTTCGACATGTCCGGAGTCATCATTTTTCATCCGAAAATTGATTTTTTGGACTGTACCAAAAATGATTCAAAATGTCAATTGGATCGTGCCTCATGTTGAATAACCACTTTTTAAACCCTCACAGTGACCAAAATTGCCATTTTTACAGAGTTTTGCTTACTCAAAAGCTTCAATTTTGACCCATTTCAGGCACAGAAATGACTTTAAACACACTTATTTTAGTTGACAAAGTCATAATTCACATCCAACAGTCATTTACAGTCAAAAGATTAAATGTTAAAATGTCATCCATATTGACCATTTTGGGATCGTTCGACATGTCCGGAGTCATCGTTTTTCGTCTGAAAATTGATTTTTTGGACTGTACCAAAAATGATTCAAAATGTCAATTGGATCGTGCCTCATGTTGAATAACCACTTTTAAAACCCTCACAGTGACCAAAATTGCCATTTTTACAGAGTTTTGATTACTCAAAGCTTCAATTTTGACCCATTTCAGGCACAGAAATGACTTTAAACACACTTATTTTAGTTGACAAAGTCATAATTCACATCCAACAGTCATTTACAGTCAAAAGATTAAATGTTAAAATTTCATCCATATTGACCATTTTGGGATCGTTCGACATGTCTGGAGTCATCGTTTTTCATCCGAAAATTGATATTTTGGACTGTACCAAAAATGATTCAAAATGTCAATTGGATCGTGCCTCATGTTGAATAACCACTATTTAAACCCTCACTGTGACCAAAATTGCCATTTTTACAGAGTTTTGCTTACTCAAAAGCTTCAATTTTGACCCATTTCAGGCACAGAAATGACTTTAAACACTCTTATTTTAGTTGACAAAGTCATAATTCACATCCAACAGTCATTTACAGTCAAAAGATTAAATGTTAAAATTTCATCCATATTGACCATTTTGGGATCGTTCGACATGTCCGGAGTCATCGTTTTTCATCCGAAAATTGATTTTTTGGACTGTACCAAAAATGATTCAAAATGTCAATTGGATCGTGCCTCATGTTGAATAACCACTTTTTAAACCCTCAGAGTGACCAAAATTGCCATATTTACAGAGTTTTGCTTACTCAAAAGCTTCAATTTTGATCCGTTTTAGGCACAGAAATGACTTTAAACACACTTTTTTTAGTTGACAAAGTCATAATTCACATCCAACAGTCATTTACAGTCAAAAGATTAAATGTTAAAATTTCATCCATATTGACCATTTTGGGAACGTTCGACATGTCCGGAGTCATCGTTTTTCATCCGAAAATTGATTTTTTGGACTGTACCGAAAATGATTCAAAATGTCAATTGGATCGTGCCTCATGTTGAATAACCACTTTTTAAACCCTCACAGTGACCAAAATTGCCATTTTTACAGAGTTTTGATTACTCAAAAGCTTCAATTTTTACCCCTTTGAGGCACAGAAATGACTTTAAACACACTTATTTTAGTTGACAAAGTCATAATTCACATCCAACAGTCATTTACAGTCAAAAGATTAAATGTTAAAATTTCATCCATATTGACCATTTTGGGATCGTTCGACATGTCCGGAGTCATCGTTTTTCATCCGAAAATTGATTTTTTGGACTGTACCAAAAATGATTCAAAATGTCAATTGGATCGTGTCTCATGTTGAATAACCACTTTTTAAACCCTCACAGTGACCAAAATTGCCATTTTTACAGAGTTTTGCTTACTCAAAAGCTTCAATTTTGATCCGTTTTAGGCACAGAAATGACTTTAAACACACTTTTTTTAGTTGACAAAGTCATAATTCACATCCAACAGTCATTTACAGTCAAAAGATTAAATGTTAAAATTTCTTCCATATTGACCATTTTGGGATCGTTCGACATGTCCGGAGTCATCATTTTTCATCCGAAAATTGATTTTTTGGACTGTACCAAAAATGATTCAAAATGTCAATTGGATCGTGTCTCATGTTGAATAACCACTTTTTAAACCCTCACAGTGACCAAAATTGCCATTTTTACAGAGTTTTGCTTACTCAAAAGCTTCAATTTTGACCCATTTCAGGCACAGAAATGACTTTAAACACACTTTTTTTAGTTGACAAAGTCATAATTCACATCCAACAGTCATTTACAGTCAAAAGATTAAATGTTAAAATGTCATCCATATTGACCATTTTGGGATCGTTCGACATGTCCGGAGTCATCGTTTTTCGTCTGAAAATTGATTTTTTGGACTGTACCAAAAATGATTCATAATGTCAATTGGATCGTGCCTCATGTTGAATAACCACTTTTTAAAACCTCACAGTGACCAAAATTGCCAATTTTACAGAGTTTTGCTTACACAAAAGCTTCAATTTTGACCCGTTTCAGGCACAGAAATGACTTTAAACACACTTATTTTAGTTGACAAAGTCATAATTCACATCCAACAGTCATTTACAGTCAAAAGATTAAATGTTAAAATTTCATCCATATTGACCATTTTGGGATCGTTCGACATGTCCGGAGTCATCGTTTTTCATCCGAAAATTGATATTTTGGACTGTACCAAAAATGATTCAAAATGTCAATTGGATCGTGCCTCATGTTGAATAACCACTATTTAAACCCTCACTGTGACCAAAATTGCCATTTTTACAGAGTTTTGCTTACTCAAAAGCTTCAATTTTGACCCATTTCAGGCACAGAAATGACTTTAAACACTCTTATTTTAGTTGACAAAGTCATAATTCACATCCAACAGTCATTTACAGTCAAAAGATTAAATGTTAAAATTTCATCCATATTGACCATTTTGGGATCGTTCGACATGTCCGGAGTCATCGTTTTTCATCCGAAAATTGATTTTTTGGACTGTACCAAAAATGATTCAAAATGTCAATTGGATCGTGCCTCATGTTGAATAACCACTTTTTAAACCCTCAGAGTGACCAAAATTGCCATATTTACAGAGTTTTGCTTACTCAAAAGCTTCAATTTTGATCCGTTTTAGGCACAGAAATGACTTTAAACACACTTTTTTTAGTTGACAAAGTCATAATTCACATCCAACAGTCATTTACAGTCAAAAGATTAAATGTTAAAATTTCATCCATATTGACCATTTTGGGAACGTTCGACATGTCCGGAGTCATCGTTTTTCATCCGAAAATTGATTTTTTGGACTGTACCGAAAATGATTCAAAATGTCAATTGGATCGTGCCTCATGTTGAATAACCACTTTTTAAACCCTCAGAGTGACCAAAATTGCCAATTTTACAGAGTTTTGCTTACTCAAAAGCTTCAATTTTGATCCGTTTTAGGCACAGAAATGACTTTAAACACACTTTTTTTAGTTGACAAAGTCATAATTCACATCCAACAGTCATTTACAGTCAAAAGATTAAATGTTAAAATTTCATCCATATTGACCATTTTGGGAACGTTCGACATGTCCGGAGTCATCGTTTTTCATCCGAAAATTGATTTTTTGGACTGTACCAAAAATGATTCAAAATCTCAATTGGATCGTGCCTCATGTTGAATAACCACTTTTTAAACACTCACAGTGACCAAAATTGCCAATTTTACAGAGTTTTGCTTACTCAAAAGCTTCAATTTTGATCCGTTTTAGGCACAGAAATGACTTTAAACACACTTTTTTTAGTTGACAAAGTCATAATTCACATCCAACAGTCATTTACAGTCAAAAGATTAAATGTTAAAATTTCTTCCATATTGACCATTTTGGGATCGTTCGACATGTCCGGAGTCATCATTTTTCATCCGAAAATTGATTTTTTGGACTGTACCAAAAATGATTCAAAATGTCAATTGGATCGTGTCTCATGTTGAATAACCACTTTTTAAACCCTCACAGTGACCAAAATTGCCATTTTTACAGAGTTTTGCTTACTCAAAAGCTTCAATTTTGACCCATTTCAGGCACAGAAATGACTTTAAACACACTTATTTTAGTTGACAAAGTCATAATTCACATCCAACAGTCATTTACAGTCAAAAGATTAAATGTTAAAATGTCATCCATATTGACCATTTTGGGATCGTTCGACATGTCCGGAGTCATCGTTTTTCGTCTGAAAATTGATTTTTTGGACTGTACCAAAAATGATTCATAATGTCAATTGGATCGTGCCTCATGTTGAATAACCACTTTTTAAAACCTCACAGTGACCAAAATTGCCAATTTTACAGAGTTTTGCTTACACAAAAGCTTCAATTTTGACCCGTTTCAGGCACAGAAATGACTTTAAACACACTTATTTTAGTTGACAAAGTCATTATTCACATCCAACAGTCATTTAGAGTCAAAAGATTAAATGTTAAAATTTCATCCATATTGACCATTTTGGGATCGTTCGACATGTCCGGAGTCATCGTTTTTCATCCGAAAATTGATTTTTTGGACTGTACCAAAAATGATTCAAAATGTCAATTGGATCGTGCCTCATGTTGAATAACCACTTTTTAAACCCTCACAGTGACCAAAATTGCCATTTTTACAGAGTTTTGATTACTCAAAAGCTTCAATTTTGACCCATTTCAGGCACAGAAATGACTTTAAACACACTTATTTTAGTTGACAAAGTCATAATTCACATCCAACAGTCATTTACAGTCAAAAGATCAAATGTTAAAATTTCATTCATATTGACCATTTTGGGATCGTTCGACATGTCCGGAGTCATCGTTTTTCATCCAAAATTGATTTTTTGGACTGTACCCAAAATGATTCAAAATGTCAATTGGATCGTGCCTCATGTTGAATAACCACTTTTTAAACCCTCACAGTGACCAAAATTGCCATTTTTACAGAGTTTTGCTTACTCTAAAGCTTCAATTTTGACCCATTTCAGGCACAGAAATGACTTTAAACACACTTATTTCAGTTGACAAAGTCATAATTCACATCCAACAGTCATTTACAGTCAAAAGATTAAATGTTAAAATTTCATCCATATTGACCATTTTGGGATCGTTCGACATGTCCGGAGTCATCGTTTTTCATCCGAAAATTGATTTTTTGGACTGTACCAAAAATGATTCAAAATGTCAATTGGATCGTGCCTCATGTTGAATAACCACTTTTTAAACCCTCACAGTGACCAAAATTGCCATTTTTACAGAGTTTTGCTTACTCAAAAGCTTCAATTTTGACCCATTTCAGGCACAGAAATGACTTTAAACACACTTATTTTAGTTGACAAAGTCATAATTCACATCCAACAGTCATTTACAGTCAAAAGATTAAATGTTAAAATTTCATCCATATTGACCATTTTGGGATCGTTCGACATGTCCGGAGTCATCGTTTTTCATCCGAAAATTGATTTTTTGGACTGTACCAAAAATGATTCAAAATGCCAATTGGATCGTGCCTCATGTTGAATAACCACTTTTTAAACCCTCACAGTGACCAAAATTGCCATTTTTACAGAGTTTTGATTACTCAAAAGCTTAATTTTGACCCATTTCAGGCACAGAAATGACTTTAAACACACTTATTTTAGTTGACAAAGTCGAAATTCACATCCAACAGTCATTTAGAGTCAAAAGATTAAATGTTAAAATTTCATCCATATTGACCATTTTGGGAACGTTCGACAGGTCCGGAGTCATCGTTTTTCATCCGAAAATTGATTTTTTGGACTGTACCAAAAATGATTCAAAATGTCAATTGGATCGTGCCTCATGTTGAATAACCACTTTTTAAAACCTCACAGTGACCAAAATTGCCAATTTTACAGAGTTTTGCTTACACAAAAGCTTCAATTTTGACCCGTTTCAGGCACAGAAATGACTTTAAACACACTTATTTTAGTTGACAAAGTCGAAATTCACATCCAACAGTCATTTACAGTCAAAAGATTAAATGTTAAAATTTCATCCATATTGACCATTTTGGGATCGTTCGACATGTCCGGAGTCATTGTTTTTCATCCGAAAATTGATTTTTTGGACTGTACCAAAAATGATTCAAAATGTCAATTGGATCGTGCCTCATGTTGAATAACCACTTTTTAAACCCTCACAGTGACCAAAATTGCCAATTTTACAGAGTTTTGCTTACTCAAAAGCTTCAATTTTGACCCGTTTCAGGCACAGAAATGACTTTAAACACACTTATTTTAGTTGACAAAGTCATAATTCACATCCAACAGTCATTTACAGTCAAAAGATCAAATGTTAAAATTTCATCCATATTGACCATTTTGGGATCGTTCGACATGTCCGGAGTCATCGTTTTTCATCCGAAAATTGATTTTTTGGACTGTACCCAAAATGATTCAAAATGTCAATTGGATCGTGCCTCATGTTGAATAACCACTTTTTAAACCCTCACAGTGACCAAAATTGCCATTTTTACAGAGTTTTGCTTACTCAAAAGCTTCAATTTTGACCCATTTCAGGCACAGAAATGACTTTAAACACACTTATTTTAGTTGACAAAGTCATAATTCACATCCAACAGTCATTTACAGTCAAAAGATTAAATGTTAAAATTTCATCCATATTGACCATTTTGGGATCGTTCGACATGTCCGGAGTCATCGTTTTTCATCCGAAAATTGATTTTTTGGACTGTACCAAAAATGATTCAAAATGTCAATTGGATCGTGCCTCATGTTGAATAACCACTTTTTAAACCCTCACAGTGACCAAAATTGCCATTTTTACAGAGTTTTGATTACTCAAAAGCTTAATTTTGACCCATTTCAGGCACAGAAATGACTTTAAACACACTTATTTTAGTTGACAAAGTCGAAATTCACATCCAACAGTCATTTACAGTCAAAAGATTAAATGTTAAAATTTCATCCATATTGACCATTTTGGGATCGTTCGACATGTCCGGAGTCATCGTTTTTCATCCGAAAATTGATTTTTTGGACTGTACCAAAAATGATTCAAAATGTCAATTGGATCGTGCCTCATGTTGAATAACCACTTTTTAAACCCTCACAGTGACCAAAATTGCCAATTTTACAGAGTTTTGCTTACTCAAAAGCTTCAATTTTGACCCGTTTCAGGCACAGAAATGAATTTAAACACACTTATTTTAGTTGACAAAGTCATTATTCACATCCAACAGTCATTTAGAGTCAAAAGATTAAATGGTAAAATTTCATCCATATTGACCATTTTGGGATCGTTCGACATGTCCGGAGTCATCGTTTTTCATCCGAAAATTGATTTTTTGGACTGTACCAAAAATGATTCAAAATGTCAATTGGATCGTGCCTCATGTTGAATAACCACTTTTAAAACCCTCACAGTGACCAAAATTGCCATTTTTACAGAGTTTTGATTACTAAAAAGCTTCAATTTTGACCCATTTCAGGCACAGAAATGACTTTAAACACACTTATTTTAGTTGACAAAGTCATAATTCACATCCAACAGTCATTTAGAGTCAAAAGATTAAATGTTAAAATTTCATCCATATTGACCATTTTGTGATCGTTCGACATGTCCGGAGTCATCGTTTTTCATCCGAAAATTGATTTTTTGGACTGTACCAAAAATGATTCAAAATGTCAATTGGATCGTGCCTCATGTTGAATAACCACTTTTTAAACCCTCACAGTGACCAAAATTGCCAATTTTACAGAGTTTTGCTTACTCAAAAGCTTCAATTTTGACCCGTTTCAGGCACAGAAATGACTTTAAACACACTTATTTTAGTTGACAAAGTCATAATTCACATCCAACAGTCATTTACAGTCAAAAGATTAAATGTTAAAATGTCATCATTATAGACCATTTTGGGAACGTTCGACAGGTCCGGAGTCATCGTTTTTCGTCTGAAAATTGATTTTTTGGACTGTACCAAAAATGATTCAAAATGTCAATTGGATCGTGCCTCATGTTGAATAACCACTTTTTAAACCCTCAGAGTGACCAAAATTGCCATTTTTACAGAGTTTTGCTTACTCAAAAGCTTCAATTTTGATCCGTTTTAGGCACAGAAATGACTTTAAACACACTTATTTTAGTTGACAAAGTCATTATTCACATCCAACAGTCATTTAGAGTCAAAAGATTAAATGTTAAAATTTCATCCATATTGACCATTTTGGGATCGTTCAACATGTCCGGAGTCATCGTTTTTCATCCGAAAATTGATTTTTTGGACTGTACCAAAAATGATTCAAAATGTCAATTGGATCGTGCCTCATGTTGAATAACCACTTTTTAAACCCTCACAGTGACCAAAATTGCCATTTTTACAGAGTTTTGATTACTCAAATGCTTAATTTTGACCCATTTCAGGCACAGAAATGACTTTAAACACACTTATTTTAGTTGACAAAGTCGAAATTCACATCCAACAGTCATTTACAGTCAAAAGATTAAATGTTAAAATTTCATCCATATTGACCATTTTGGGAACGTTCGACAGGTCCGGAGTCATCGTTTTTCGTCTGTAAATTGATTTTTTGGACTGTACCAAAAATGATTCAAAATGTCAATTGGATCGTGCCTCATGTTGAATAACCACTTTTTAAACCCTCACAGTGACCAAAATTGCCATTTTTACAGAGTTTTGATTACTCAAAAGCTTAATTTTGACCCATTTCAGGCACAGAAATGACTTTAAACACACTTATTTTAGTTGACAAAGTCGAAATTCACATCCAACAGTCATTTAGAGTCAAAAGATTAAATGTTAAAATTTCATCCATATTGACCATTTTGGGATCGTTCGACATGTCCGGAGTCATCGTTTTTCATCCGAAAATTGATTTTTTGGACTGTACCAAAAATGATTCAAAATGTCAATTGGATCGTGCCTCATGTTGAATAACCACTTTTTAAACCCTCACAGTGACCAAAATTGCCAATTTTACAGAGTTTTGCTTACTCAAAAGCTTCAATTTTGACCCGTTTCAGGCACAGAAATGACTTTAAACACACTTATTTTAGTTGACAAAGTCATTATTCACATCCAACAGTCATTTAGAGTCAAAAGATTAAATGTTAAAATTTCATCCATATTGACCATTTTGGGATCGTTCGACATGTCCGGAGTCATCGTTTTTCATCCGAAAATTGATTTGTTGGACTGTACCAAAAATGATTCAAAATGTCAATTGGATCGTGCCTCATGTTGAATAACCACTTTTTAAACCCTCACAGTGACCAAAATTGCCATTTTTACAGAGTTTTGCTTACTCAAAAGCTTCAATTTTGACCCGTTTCAGGCACAGAAATGACTTTAAACACACTTATTTTAGTTGACAAAGTCATTATTCACATCCAACAGTCATTTAGAGTCAAAAGATTAAATGTTAAAATTTCATCCATATTGACCATTTTGGGATCGTTCTACATGTCCGGAGTCATTGTTTTTCATCCGAAAATTGATTTTTGGACTGTACCAAAAATGATTCAAAATGTCAATTGGATCGTGCCTCATGTTGAATAACCACTTTTTAAACCCTCATAGTGACCAAAATTGCCATTTTTACAGAGTTTTGATTACTCAAAAGCTTCAATTTTGACCCATTTCAGGCACAGAAATGACTTTAAACACACTTATTTTAGTTGACAAAGTCATAATTCACATCCAACAGTCATTTACAGTCAAAAGATTAAATGTTAAAATTTCATCCATATTGACCATTTTGGGATCGTTCGACATGTCCGGAGTCATCGTTTTTCATCCGAAAATTGATTTTTTGGACTGTACCAAAAATGATTCAAAATGTCAATTGGATCGTGCCTCATGTTGAATAACCACTTTTTAAACCCTCACAGTGACCAAAATTGCCATTTTTACAGAGTTTTGCTTACTCAAAAGCTTCAATTTTGACCCATTTCAGGCACAGAAATGACTTTAAACACACTTATGTTAGTTGACAAAGTCATAATTCACATCCAACAGTCATTTACAGTCAAAAGATTAAATGTTAAAATTTCATCCATATTGACCATTTTGGGATCGTTCGACATGTCCGGAGTCATCGTTTTTCATGCGAAAATTGATTTTTTGGACTGTACCAAAAATGATTCAAAATGTCAATTGGATCGTGCCTCATGTTGAATAACCACTTTTTAAACCCTCACAGTGACCAAAATTGCCATTTTTACAGAGTTTTGATTACTCAAAAGCTTCAATTTTTACCCCTTTGAGGCACAGAAATGACTTTAAACACACTTATTTTAGTTGACAAAGTCATAATTCACATCCAACAGTCATTTACAGTCAAAAGATTAAATGTTAAAATTTCATCCATATTGACCATTTTGGGATCGTTCGACATGTCCGGAGTCATCGTTTTTCATCCGAAAATTGATTTTTTGGACTGTACCAAAAATGATTCAAAATGTCAATTGGATCGTGCCTCATGTTGAATAACCACTTTTTAAACCCTCACAGTGACCAAAATTGCCAATTTTACAGAGTTTTGCTTACTCAAAAGCTTCAATTTTGACCCGTTTCAGGCACAGAAATGACTTTAAACACACTTATTTTAGTTGACAAAGTCATTATTCACATCCAACAGTCATTTAGAGTCAAAAGATTAAATGGTAAAATTTCATCCATATTGACCATTTTGGGATCGTTCGACATGTCCGGAGTCATCGTTTTTCATCCGAAAATTGATTTTTTGGACTGTACCAAAAATGATTCAAAATGTCAATTGGATCGTGCCTCATGTTGAATAACCACTTTTAAAACCCTCACAGTGACCAAAATTGCCATTTTTACAGAGTTTTGATTACTCAAAGCTTCAATTTTGACCCATTTCAGGCACAGAAATGACTTTAAACACACTTATTTTAGTTGACAAAGTCATAATTCACATCCAACAGTCATTTACAGTCAAAAGATTAAATGTTAAAATTTCATCCATATTGACCATTTTGGGATCGTTCGACATGTCCGGAGT
The DNA here is from genome assembly GCF_964263255.1 of Lissotriton vulgaris. Classification (NCBI taxonomy): domain Eukaryota; kingdom Metazoa; phylum Chordata; class Amphibia; order Caudata; family Salamandridae; genus Lissotriton; species Lissotriton vulgaris. The sequence continues at coordinate 7,565 of NW_028248873.1, read as the reverse complement.
CATCGTTTTTCATCCGAAAATTGATTTTTTGGACTGTACCAAAAATGATTCAAAATGTCAATTGGATCGTGCCTCATGTTGAATAACCACTATTTAAACCCTCACTGTGACCAAAATTGCCATTTTTACAGAGTTTTGCTTACTCAAAAGCTTCAATTTTGACCCATTTCAGGCACAGAAATGACTTTAAACACTCTTATTTTAGTTGACAAAGTCATAATTCACATCCAACAGTCATTTACAGTCAAAAGATTAAATGTTAAAATTTCATCCATATTGACCATTTTGGGATCGTTCGACATGTCCGGAGTCATCGTTTTTCATCCGAAAATTGATTTTTTGGACTGTACCAAAAATGATTCAAAATGTCAATTGGATCGTGCCTCATGTTGAATAACCACTTTTTAAACCCTCAGAGTGACCAAAATTGCCATATTTACAGAGTTTTGCTTACTCAAAAGCTTCAATTTTGATCCGTTTTAGGCACAGAAATGACTTTAAACACACTTTTTTTAGTTGACAAAGTCATAATTCACATCCAACAGTCATTTACAGTCAAAAGATTAAATGTTAAAATTTCATCCATATTGACCATTTTGGGAACGTTCGACATGTCCGGAGTCATCGTTTTTCATCCGAAAATTGATTTTTTGGACTGTACCGAAAATGATTCAAAATGTCAATTGGATCGTGCCTCATGTTGAATAACCACTTTTTAAACCCTCACAGTGACCAAAATTGCCATTTTTACAGAGTTTTGATTACTCAAAAGCTTCAATTTTTACCCCTTTGAGGCACAGAAATGACTTTAAACACACTTATTTTAGTTGACAAAGTCATAATTCACATCCAACAGTCATTTACAGTCAAAAGATTAAATGTTAAAATTTCATCCATATTGACCATTTTGGGATCGTTCGACATGTCCGGAGTCATCGTTTTTCATCCGAAAATTGATTTTTTGAACTGTACCAAAAATGATTCAAAATGTCAATTGGATCGTGCCTCATGTTGAATAACCACTTTTTAAACCCTCACAGTGACCAAAATTGCCAATTTTACAGAGTTTTGCTTACTCAAAAGCTTCAATTTTGATCCGTTTTAGGCACAGAAATGACTTTAAACACACTTATTTTAGTTGACAAAGTCATAATTCACATCCAACAGTCATTTACAGTCAAAAGATTAAATGTTAAAATTTCATCCATATTGACCATTTTGGGATCGTTCGACATGTCCGGAGTCATCGTTTTTCATCCGAAAATTGATTTTTTGGACTGTACCAAAAATGATTCAAAATCTCAATTGGATCGTGCCTCATGTTGAATAACCACTTTTTAAACACTCACAGTGACCAAAATTGCCAATTTTACAGAGTTTTGCTTACTCAAAAGCTTCAATTTTGATCCGTTTTAGGCACAGAAATGACTTTAAACACACTTTTTTTAGTTGACAAAGTCATAATTCACATCCAACAGTCATTTACAGTCAAAAGATTAAATGTTAAAATTTCTTCCATATTGACCATTTTGGGATCGTTCGACATGTCCGGAGTCATCATTTTTCATCCGAAAATTGATTTTTTGGACTGTACCAAAAATGATTCAAAATGTCAATTGGATCGTGCCTCATGTTGAATAACCACTTTTTAAACCCTCACAGTGACCAAAATTGCCATTTTTACAGAGTTTTGCTTACTCAAAAGCTTCAATTTTGACCCATTTCAGGCACAGAAATGACTTTAAACACACTTATTTTAGTTGACAAAGTCATAATTCACATCCAACAGTCATTTACAGTCAAAAGATTAAATGTTAAAATGTCATCCATATTGACCATTTTGGGATCGTTCGACATGTCCGGAGTCATCGTTTTTCGTCTGAAAATTGATTTTTTGGACTGTACCAAAAATGATTCATAATGTCAATTGGATCGTGCCTCATGTTGAATAACCACTTTTTAAAACCTCACAGTGACCAAAATTGCCAATTTTACAGAGTTTTGCTTACACAAAAGCTTCAATTTTGACCCGTTTCAGGCACAGAAATGACTTTAAACACACTTATTTTAGTTGACAAAGTCATTATTCACATCCAACAGTCATTTAGAGTCAAAAGATTAAATGTTAAAATTTCATCCATATTGACCATTTTGGGATCGTTCGACATGTCCGGAGTCATCGTTTTTCATCCGAAAATTGATTTTTTGGACTGTACCAAAAATGATTCAAAATGTCAATTGGATCGTGCCTCATGTTGAATAACCACTTTTTAAACCCTCACAGTGACCAAAATTGCCATTTTTACAGAGTTTTGATTACTCAAAAGCTTCAATTTTGACCCATTTCAGGCACAGAAATGACTTTAAACACACTTATTTTAGTTGACAAAGTCATAATTCACATCCAACAGTCATTTACAGTCAAAAGATCAAATGTTAAAATTTCATTCATATTGACCATTTTGGGATCGTTCGACATGTCCGGAGTCATCGTTTTTCATCCAAAATTGATTTTTTGGACTGTACCCAAAATGATTCAAAATGTCAATTGGATCGTGCCTCATGTTGAATAACCACTTTTTAAACCCTCACAGTGACCAAAATTGCCATTTTTACAGAGTTTTGCTTACTCAAAAGCTTCAATTTTGACCCATTTCAGGCACAGAAATGACTTTAAACACACTTATTTTAGTTGACAAAGTCATAATTCACATCCAACAGTCATTTACAGTCAAAAGATTAAATGTTAAAATTTCATCCATATTGACCATTTTGGGATCGTTCGACATGTCCGGAGTCATCGTTTTTCATCCGAAAATTGATTTTTTGGACTGTACCAAAAATGATTCAAAATGTCAATTGGATCGTGCCTCATGTTGAATAACCACTTTTTAAACCCTCACAGTGACCAAAATTGCCATTTTTACAGAGTTTTGCTTACTCAAAAGCTTCAATTTTGACCCATTTCAGGCACAGAAATGACTTTAAACACACTTATTTTAGTTGACAAAGTCATAATTCACATCCAACAGTCATTTACAGTCAAAAGATTAAATGTTAAAATTTCATCCATATTGACCATTTTGGGATCGTTCGACATGTCCGGAGTCATCGTTTTTCATCCGAAAATTGATTTTTTGGACTGTACCAAAAATGATTCAAAATGTCAATTGGATCGTGCCTCATGTTGAATAACCACTTTTTAAACCCTCACAGTGACCAAAATTGCCATTTTTACAGAGTTTTGATTACTCAAAAGCTTAATTTTGACCCATTTCAGGCACAGAAATGACTTTAAACACACTTATTTTAGTTGACAAAGTCGAAATTCACATCCAACAGTCATTTACAGTCAAAAGATTAAATGTTAAAATTTCATCCATATTGACCATTTTGGGATCGTTCGACATGTCCGGAGTCATCGTTTTTCATCCGAAAATTGATTTTTTGGACTGTACCAAAAATGATTCAAAATGTCAATTGGATCGTGCCTCATGTTGAATAACCACTTTTTAAACCCTCACAGTGACCAAAATTGCCAATTTTACAGAGTTTTGCTTACTCAAAAGCTTCAATTTTGACCCGTTTCAGGCACAGAAATGACTTTAAACACACTTATTTTAGTTGACAAAGTCATAATTCACATCCAACAGTCATTTACAGTCAAAAGATCAAATGTTAAAATTTCATCCATATTGACCATTTTGGGATCGTTCGACATGTCCGGAGTCATCGTTTTTCATCCGAAAATTGATTTTTTGGACTGTACCCAAAATGATTCAAAATGTCAATTGGATCGTGCCTCATGTTGAATAACCACTTTTTAAACCCTCACAGTGACCAAAATTGCCATTTTTACAGAGTTTTGCTTACTCAAAAGCTTCAATTTTGACCCATTTCAGGCACAGAAATGACTTTAAACACACTTATTTTAGTTGACAAAGTCATAATTCACATCCAACAGTCATTTACAGTCAAAAGATTAAATGTTAAAATTTCATCCATATTGACCATTTTGGGATCGTTCGACATGTCCGGAGTCATCGTTTTTCATCCGAAAATTGATTTTTTGGACTGTACCAAAAATGATTCAAAATGTCAATTGGATCGTGCCTCATGTTGAATAACCACTTTTTAAACCCTCACACTGACCAAAATTGCCATTTTTACAGAGTTTTGCTTACTCAAAAGCTTCAATTTTGACCCATTTCAGGCACAGAAATGACTTTAAACACACTTATTTTAGTTGACAAAGTCATAATTCACATCCAACAGTCATTTACAGTCAAAAGATTAAATGTTAAAATTTCATCCATATTGACCATTTTGGGATCGTTCGACATGTCCGGAGTCATCGTTTTTCATCCGAAAATTGATTTTTTGGACTGTACCAAAAATGATTCAAAATGTCAATTGGATCGTGCCTCATGTTGAATAACCACTTTTTAAACCCTCACAGTGACCAAAATTGCCATTTTTACAGAGTTTTGATTACTCAAAAGCTTAATTTTGACCCATTTCAGGCACAGAAATGACTTTAAACACACTTATTTTAGTTGACAAAGTCGAAATTCACATCCAACAGTCATTTACAGTCAAAAGATTAAATGTTAAAATTTCATCCATATTGACCATTTTGGGATCGTTCGACATGTCCGGAGTCATCGTTTTTCATCCGAAAATTGATTTTTTGGACTGTACCAAAAATGATTCAAAATGTCAATTGGATCGTGCCTCATGTTGAATAACCACTTTTTAAACCCTCACAGTGACCAAAATTGCCAATTTTACAGAGTTTTGCTTACTCAAAAGCTTCAATTTTGACCCGTTTCAGGCACAGAAATGACTTTAAACACACTTATTTTAGTTGACAAAGTCATAATTCACATCCAACAGTCATTTACAGTCAAAAGATCAAATGTTAAAATTTCATCCATATTGACCATTTTGGGATCGTTCGACATGTCCGGAGTCATCGTTTTTCATCCGAAAATTGATTTTTTGGACTGTACCCAAAATGATTCAAAATGTCAATTGGATCGTGCCTCATGTTGAATAACCACTTTTTAAACCCTCACAGTGACCAAAATTGCCATTTTTACAGAGTTTTGCTTACTCAAAAGCTTCAATTTTGACCCATTTCAGGCACAGAAATGACTTTAAACACACTTATTTTAGTTGACAAAGTCATAATTCACATCCAACAGTCATTTACAGTCAAAAGATTAAATGTTAAAATTTCATCCATATTGACCATTTTGGGATCGTTCGACATGTCCGGAGTCATCGTTTTTCATCCGAAAATTGATTTTTTGGACTGTACCAAAAATGATTCAAAATGTCAATTGGATCGTGCCTCATGTTGAATAACCACTTTTTAAACCCTCACACTGACCAAAATTGCCATTTTTACAGAGTTTTGCTTACTCAAAAGCTTCAATTTTGACCCATTTCAGGCACAGAAATGACTTTAAACACACTTATTTTAGTTGACAAAGTCATAATTCACATCCAACAGTCATTTACAGTCAAAAGATTAAATGTTAAAATTTCATCCATATTGACCATTTTGGGATCGTTCGACATGTCCGGAGTCATCGTTTTTCATCCGAAAATTGATTTTTTGGACTGTACCAAAAATGATTCAAAATGTCAATTGGATCGTGCCTCATGTTGAATAACCACTTTTTAAACCCTCACAGTGACCAAAATTGCCATTTTTACAGAGTTTTGATTACTCAAAAGCTTAATTTTGACCCATTTCAGGCACAGAAATGACTTTAAACACACTTATTTTAGTTGACAAAGTCGAAATTCACATCCAACAGTCATTTACAGTCAAAAGATTAAATGTTAAAATTTCATCCATATTGACCATTTTGGGAACGTTCGACAGGTCCGGAGTCATCGTTTTTCGTCTGTAAATTGATTTTTTGGACTGTACCAAAAATGATTCAAAATGTCAATTGGATCGTGCCTCATGTTGAATAACCACTTTTTAAACCCTCACAGTGACCAAAATTGCCATTTTTACAGAGTTTTGATTACTCAAAAGCTTAATTTTGACCCATTTCAGGCACAGAAATGACTTTAAACACACTTATTTTAGTTGACAAAGTCGAAATTCACATCCAACAGTCATTTACAGTCAAAAGATTAAATGTTAAAATTTCATCCATATTGACCATTTTGGGATCGTTCGACATGTCCGGAGTCATCGTTTTTCATCCGAAAATTGATTTTTTGGACTGTACCAAAAATGATTCAAAATGTCAATTGGATCGTGCCTCATGTTGAATAACCACTTTTTAAACCCTCACAGTGACCAAAATTGCCAATTTTACAGAGTTTTGCTTACTCAAAAGCTTCAATTTTGACCCGTTTCAGGCACAGAAATGACTTTAAACACACTTATTTTAGTTGACAAAGTCATTATTCACATCCAACAGTCATTTAGAGTCAAAAGATTAAATGTTAAAATTTCATCCATATTGACCATTTTGGGATCGTTCGACATGTCCGGAGTCATCGTTTTTCATCCGAAAATTGATTTGTTGGACTGTACCAAAAATGATTCAAAATGTCAATTGGATCGTGCCTCATGTTGAATAACCACTTTTTAAACCCTCACAGTGACCAAAATTGCCATTTTTACAGAGTTTTGATTACTCAAAAGCTTCAATTTTGACCCATTTCAGGCACAGAAATGACTTTAAACACACTTATTTTAGTTGACAAAGTCATAATTCACATCCAACAGTCATTTACAGTCAAAAGATTAAATGTTAAAATTTCATCCATATTGACCATTTTGGGATCGTTCGACATGTCCGGAGTCATCGTTTTTCATCCGAAAATTGATTTTTTGGACTGTACCAAAAATGATTCAAAATGTCAATTGGATCGTGCCTCATGTTGAATAACCACTTTTTAAACCCTCACAGTGACCAAAATTGCCAATTTTACAGAGTTTTGCTTACTCAAAAGCTTCAATTTTGACCTGTTTCAGGCACAGAAATGACTTTAAACACACTTATTTTAGTTGACAAAGTCATTATTCACATCCAACAGTCATTTAGAGTCAAAAGATTAAATGTTAAAATTTCATCCATATTGACCATTTTGGGATCGTTCTACATGTCCGGAGTCATTGTTTTTCATCCGAAAATTGATTTTTGGACTGTACCAAAAATGATTCAAAATGTCAATTGGATCGTGCCTCATGTTGAATAACCACTTTTTAAACCCTCACAGTGACCAAAATTGCCATTTTTACAGAGTTTTGATTACTCAAAAGCTTCAATTTTTACCCCTTTGAGGCACAGAAATGACTTTAAACACACTTATTTTAGTTGACAAAGTCATAATTCACATCCAACAGTCATTTACAGTCAAAAGATTAAATGTTAAAATTTCATCCATATTGACCATTTTGGGATCGTTCGACATGTCCGGAGTCATCGTTTTTCATCCGAAAATTGATTTTTTGGACTGTACCAAAAATGATTCAAAATGTCAATTGGATCATGCCTCATGTTGAATAACCACTTTTTAAACCCTCACAG